>NC_143585.1:43955493-44259400 GCF_048544385.1 Mastigoproctus giganteus
TTAAGAAGGAGCAAAAGTTCAGCTTAGTAATTTTCATAATAACGATGAAGTAGCATCGAGATTACAAAAATGAAATATATACAATAGTATAACATAATTTCAAAAATCTAAATTAATACAGTTTTATTTTTTAAAAAAATTCTAATTCATCTTTATTACTGGGATAGTATAATTTGACGTTGTTATTAATAATTCATGTTATATTGTAGGTTCTTCGACAAACGCTTTGCGGTTTAATGATATTTTCTCTCTATTGGATTACATCAAATAAATTACATCCTAACTTAGCTGTACTCTCAATATACGAGAAGGAAAAAAATGTAATATAATCCAGACGTTGACTAAACAAAAATTGCTTTCAGTTTAATTATTTTTCGAGAACCGTGCTTAATAACTTACAGTGACCAAAAATCCAGCAGGCAGTTATCGGCTTCGAGTCTTTGCGATGTCAAAAAAGTTTCAAATTAGTTCACAAGGAAGATTACAGTTATTGAAAGATGGTGATGAGAAGCTATCGAGAGAAAGAAAGGGAGAGAGTAAAAAATAGCCTTGCTCTCTGTTTAAAGAGCACAAGAAATAATGGATTTTGACGTGATTCGATTTTGAAAATAATTACATGACCAACGAAGTCAGCAAATGAAGAAAATCATCCTGTCGACTTTGTCGATATAGTTTAATTACGGCACTCAGAACAGGAGAAGGCAGAATGGCAAGTAAGTGATCATTATCGATGTTTAAGGTCTAGCAGAAAAGCCACAAGAAAGAACAGAAAAGCTAATTCTATACTTAGTAGTTTCATTCTCCTGTCAAAACAAACGATCTTCTCTGCATTGCTGTTCTGTTTTACAGAGAAGCAAGCCTCGCAGGAGAACTGATACAGAAAATCTTAGTGCGTATTGTTAATAGTTCGAGAAACAATTAATTGCTTTACTTCAAGACCACACAAGGATGACAGACGAAAGACAAGGGAAGAGATTGACTAGAGGCGTGTGGGCTCTTGTAATAGCACGTGATTTCGTGCCAGTTAACGGTCTTGCTGTCACCTGTACGAGAATTTCTTGATTGGAGCCCAGGAAAAGGTGGAGCAGAAACACTTGTTAGGGGGAAATGCGATGTCTTCTCGACCCCACCCCCAAATTTCATCGTTTACCTAATTATTGTTTCAGAGACTGCCACGAACTGAGGGGGTGTGTGACATTCCCCAGAAATCTCAACATGACGTGAGAGAAACTGTTCATGACTCATGTTAGCTGTCAGTGGAGAAATCACTGTGTATGCTATAAACCCGCTAAAATGAGGGAACTGGCCACAACTGATGCCTGCATTTGGCTTCACGGGGATCTGACTCAACGATTATTACGCGGGAAGAGAGAAATATAGCGGGAGTTTTATGAAGAGGATGAAAATTTGAGCAAGTACGAAATCTGGTGGCAAATGGAGATGTATAGAGATTCCCTTGGTCGTGCGTGTGTGAGTCACTGTGATTAGAACAGATAAATATCGGCCCAGGGAAGGGGGAGATTATTACTTGGGATACTCATCTGTCTCTATCTGTCCATTTATCCATCCATCTTTCGTTTTGAAAAATTCTTAATTATCTCGTTCTTTTCTATGGGCTCTCGTAACTTATTGAAAATATAATTGGGTAGCTATCGAGTTTTAGATCGTAGTGTGCGCACGCGCGCGTGTGTGTCTGTGAGTCTGTGTCTGTGTATGTAATTAAAACAGCAATTTTATTGCTGACTGTAGAATAACAAACTACGGCAGGTCACGAAAACTAAAATATAATTCTATGAAAATTTTTATGTGAGTCATGAATATGGAAAAACATGATAAAGGCAAACGCAACTATAAATGTTTCACTCTTGCAAAGGATAGTTAATAACGCACAATTTCTGCACGGTGTCGTGAGAAATAAAAATGTCACAGTAAGTTTTTTCTATTAAAATGGAGCATTAGTCTGACAAACACTAAACCTTGTAAGTATTTTTAAATGTCTAACAATTCTAGGGCTCGAAAACATTGTCAGGAGCCTTAATTTATATTGCAGTTTGTCCCACGTGATTTTTTCCCTCAATAGCTTTAACAAAAGTTCTATATTATGCACTGAAATATCATTGTATAATTGCAATGTATAATTGCATTCCTCATTGTATCATCAACAAACTTTGACATAAAATGCATTTATTCTTATATTAACGAATTTCAAAAACAACAGGATTCTGATATTGAGTCCTGGGACTACACGGATGACGTTTATTCATGGAGAAAGTTTAAGCAAGTTCGAAAATATTAACAAACTTGGCATCTTTCTCACAGATGCGTAAGATTTATAATTTTAAAGAAGAAAACTGAAACTGATTACAGAAATACATCTCTATGTTTCTCTTTCACGGAATGCCACTGTAATCAAATATTAATCGGAAATGGGCACGCGCACACCCTTAAGAGATTGCGCCGTTTCCCCTTTTTATAAAACTGATACTGTGTCGAAAGCGAGAAATTTGAATTCATAATTCATGCCACCGTCTGATAATGAACGCAGACTTTCGAAACCACATATTAAGAGCAGTCTGTTGATTAAAAATTCATTCCATTTAAGAGAAGGCCGCAAATTGCCAACTTAAATTTGTCCGCCATAGCTATCTAAGCTGGGGAATTTTCAGACATAACCCATCTTCTCTACCTCCCCGTGCCCTTCGAACAAACATATTTGGAGTAATTGGAAAAGGGGAAAGGAAGGTAATTCTACTTTCGCATCGACCTCCCCGTCATTTTGTACATATGACAACGGTAATTGAAAAGCCAGCATTGGGCCAGAGTCACACTGCTCAAGCCGTAAAGTCCATGAATAAATCACAAAACAAGATTACTTCCGCACACCAGGCTTTTGATCGGATTAAGGAACGAAGATTATTTTATACATGAATAATCCAGTAACGTTTCATGAACCTAATTTAAATGGATCCCGAGTATCGCAAGATTCCTTCCCTCCTCTATCACCACGAAGGCAAGTTATGAAGTTTGTAACTCCAATACCGAAATCCTATCATTAGCTATCTCCTTATGTTTGCCAGGTATTGTCTTTATTTGGCTACACGTTCAGCCAATAGCTTTGCTGATCGTAGTGAAGGAACCCATGAATATGTAGAGTAATCATTGCCCAAGAGGCTGTAGTGATATGATGCAGAGAGAGGACAACTACTTGTATTTCAAGAGTTCATTAAGTGAAATCCAGGGATATATAACATAGTTAGTTGAATTTTAATAATAAAATTCTCCTCTTTTTGGTAATTTAGTGTTGGTCGCTGTTTGGATAAGAAAGAGCAAGTATTTATTATGGGATCTGATTTGTACAGCGATTGGAGATTTCGTTCGTGATACTTGAGTGGTTTATTTGGAAGGAAGGAAAATATGCACTTAGGAAGTTAGAAATTGTCACAAACTGTTTAATATTTTATTACAGCGATATTCCAAGGAGGTATTAATAGTGTGCAATACTTCACGGTATAACTGAAATTGTTTCAAAGGATGCAGAAGTCGCTTAGCGAGAAAAGAAATTACAAACTTTACCATTAGAGGAACAATGATGGAAGGATGGTGTACGTCAATGTATAACTTTCTAACATATAATTCCACGGTACATAATATATATTCTGTATATTATTTACCACAGTAAATGCTTCCCTGGGTAGCACAGTGGATATAATTATCGCCTTCCCCCACACCGGGTGGAAAATTCCAGGGTTCTAATGTCTTCAGCAATGTCGGGAATTTTTATGGGCCTTTTTCAAAACGCGGATGAGCTAGTCAGTCTCAAAGAGGGGCGCATGGTCTTTGACTCGTGGAAACTTCTCCTGATTTAATCTTCTTGGATTTTCAGTTGAATTCTTTGGAGAACCAGGTACACCGTGTTGACATTTGCATCGTTGAAGATTGGAAAAACAACATCCCACTACATGTGGCGAAAATCACGCTAGGACGTGGTCGATAAAAGAAGCCATATTAAGCAGTTTGAAGTGAAACTTCTTTAGGCGCGTTACAGGCAGTTTTCAGATGGGAATAACTTCCGTTTGTGGATTGACAAAGAACGCAACGAAAATGTGACAGAGCAAAGTAAGACATAAGTAAACGCATTACTGGTGGGGACAACCAACTCTCATACTCACTACTCACTGTAGTGAGCGTTGTAAGGCGTATAGAGCACGTATAGTTGCAATGCGACCACCGAACCACCTTCAATGAGCACAAAGGAGAAATCTAAGCTATTTCTACAGCGGAAAAATTTGCAGCATACGATGGAGTTGAACAAAGAAGCCAGAGAAGATCCATTCACATCTTTAGAGCCTTACACCTCCCCAGAAACATTAGAAGTGAATTTGGAAGAAGGAGTCATACAAGTTGATACTGCAAATGAAAATGAAGAGTCCTCGAAGCCCAACCATAAATGTAAAGCGAAGAAGCCAAAACCGACTGCCAGAAATTTTCCATCAAATCGTTCAACACGTAATACACATCAAGAGCAGCGACAGGATTTTAAGAAACACCGAAGCATCCATGCACAGTTTAAACATACATTCCTGGATAATGATTTCCGCTCAGTCTGTTCCGTGTGTTTGGTTCAAGAACGATTTGAAGATTGTAGCAGCTCGAGATCTCTTCAAACTGCATTTCAAAATAAGGATGTAAGTCAAATGTTGGTCTGTAACAGCTGTCGTGACTCTCTCAAGAGCAAAGAAATTCCGGCTCTATCGAAGTCAAATGGTTTTAAATATCATCCGATGCCACAGCACTTGCCAAAACTAGATTTGTTAACGAACGTCTCATATCTCCGAGGCTCCCATTCATGGAGATTCGTCGCATGCGCAGTCATAGGGTCAATACGCGATCCTCGGTCAAGTGATAAATGTTTGCCTGAAGAAGTTTCGCTTAACTTCCGCTATGCGTGCTCGGCACACACAAAATTTTTTTTCTTAGACTGATAGAGGACATTAATTATGACCACCATATACATAATAATGAACGGACTGCAAACAACGTGCAGAGGTTAACTTCAACTTGAATAGAACAGTGAAAACCCACTGCTGTTAATCCACAATCTTATCTTATTTTTCAGAATGGAGTTTATTTTAAGTTTCAGAATTTTAAAATCTTTTTAAATATTCCAAAAGCATTCAAAGTTAGATAAAATAAAGGCGAAAAATGTTAAACAAAAACACATCCTTTAAATCCCAAAGAATCTGTTTCTTTTTGGGATTGAAAGGGTGCTTTCATTATTCGCTACCATTGCAACTACCGATCGATGTAATAGATTACTTTATGTATTCGCTTTTCCTGATCAGCTGTAAGTGCTTGCACTTTCCTGACATAAATAGGACATATTTTACCAGAAGTGCCCCACATGACTCAAAAAAAGCGATTTCTGCAGTACACCGTCAACACATTGGAAGTCCAAAGTATGTCTGCATCTCCAGGGTAATATTATTGTCACACCACCTGTGACCAGTGGCCGAACCAAGGGAAACTTTTAGTGCCTCTCCATAAAACTTTGCAATAACTAGCGTATATTTGCTCCTTATAATTTACAACCATAATGGCTTTGTGCTGGCTTCTTGAAGTGGTAGTAAAAGCCAAGGTTTTAGCATGTTTCTGCCAGCATTTCGAAAGCCGTATAAACAGAGAGTTGCAATACCAACTACGTGACTTTAATACAGAGAGTTTAGTAGATTTTATGGGGCCGAATATAAGTGAGAAACACGCACAGTTTAATGTTGCCCACATCAGTCACTTCGACTATTGGGTAATACTTAGAAAGTTTAGTTCAATGGCTGTCTATCCACAGCAAGAAATTAATGGAATGAAAAAAAAAATGGCGTTAGCTAGACACTGTCGATCAATATGAATTTTCTAAGATGTTTACAGTACTTATTAGCATTAAATATCCATAGGATTGAATCGAGATGTTTTTTTTTCCGCGATGCTGGATAGTCCATATGATTGGGATGAAGAATAGAATTTATATTGGGATGGGATACACTTAATTATAAAGGGTACAAGAATATTTTCTGATTGAAAGCTACTAAGCTTTTCGTACCAACTAAGAAATACTGTTCAAGGTTCATGCCTAAATGGATGTCAGATGAACTAATGAGACTCGTGGTAGAGAAGAAAAATGCATGGGATGCATATAAATCATCAAGTGACACAGAAGCCTATGGTACATACAAGCTGGTGTGTAATCAAGTCATAAAAGGCAGGCGAAGGCAGATTACGAGAAATCTTTGGCAAAGGATGCTAAGAAAAACAGCAAGGACTTCTTTACTTATGTAAACTCTATAAGGAAGGGGATGAATCAGATTGGGACCCTTGACATCGATGGTTCGACTGTTGATGATCCTGATCAGATATCTGATAACCTGAATGGGCATTTTGCATCTACGTTCACATATGAGGAGTTATTAAGGGAGGAAAATACTGGAAGAAGTTTGTCTAACTATAACAGAGTGCTTAATGATTTCGTAATAACTGAGAGCAAAGTGGAGGAGAAATTGTTGAAGTTAACCATAAAAAAGGCACCCGGGGTGGATGGGATCTATCCAGTTATATTAAAGAAAACTGCAAAGGAAGTAAGAAAATTCTTAGCCATAATTATAAGAGCATCATTGGACTCGAGAAAAGTCACCACGGACTAGAGATGTGCAAATGTATTCCCAATTCACTAAGGGGGATTTAAGGATGACACGAGTAATTCCAGATCAGTTAGTTTAACTTCTGTTCCGGGCAAAATAATGGCGTCACTCGTTAAAAAAGCATTGCAGGATCATCTAGACAAGACTGCAGTAACAACTCAGACACAGTCTGACCAATTTGATCGGATACTATGAAGTGGTTACAAAGGAACTGGATGCAAAAAATAATTCATATACATACTTGGATTTTAGGAAAGGTTTTGACACTGTTGCGCATGGAAGACTGCTGTACAAATTGGAGCAGAATTGTACTAAAGGTAAGTTGCTACAATGGATAAAATGTGGTTGAGTGGCAGAAGATAGAGTGGTAATCAATGGACGCTGCTCTTCGTAGACTAATGTTGTTATTTGAGTTCCCCAGGTTTCGGTGTTGGGCCCGGTATTGTTTTGTATAATGATCAATGATATTGATGAAGATATATCGGGCTTAATGTCGAAGATTGCAGATGATACAAAAGTTGGCAGGGCTGTTAATGACAGTAATACAGTTCGCCACTGCAACAAGATCTAGAAATTTTGGGCAGATGAGCTGAGAAGTGGCAAAAGAAGTTTAACATTGACAAATGCAAAGTACTACATATGGGTAGAAGTAACCCCAGAGAAACGTGCCAACTGTGTGGTACTACATTTAGGGTGGTAGAAAATGAAAAAGACCTTGGAGTAATTGTGCAATCAGATATGAAATTTTTTGAGCAGTGCAGACAGGCGGCTAGAGCAGGTCATGGGGTTTTGTCAGTGATATACAGGAATTTTGCTAGCAAGGAAAAGGAGGTGATTATCCCTTTGTATAAGGCAATGGTTAGGCCACACCTTTAGTAATGCGTACAGGTCTGAAGGCCTCGTTTTTGGATGGATGTAAAGTTGATTGATCATGTACAGAGGAGGGAAACGAGATTGGTGAAGGGAACGAAGGGGTCCCCTTACCAAGAAAGGCTTAAATTCTGCAAATTGCGGCGTCTGGAGACTAGGAATCTCGAAGTGATCTGATTGAGGTGTATAAGGCCTTGAATGGGTTGAGCAAGCTCAATTCAGATGGGATTCATATATTTTCTCAGATTAAGATCCTGACGGGGCATAAATTAAAATTGAGGAAGGACGATTGCAGAATATATGTGTGGAAATTTTCCTTTAGGCAGCGGGTAGTTGATTGCTGGAACAAATTTCCATCTGTCGTTGTGGAAGTTGATAGGTTAATAGGTTAAATAAATTTAAGGAGGAAATGGATAAATGTCTAGAGGGAATGAATGTGTTAAATGGTTTTTTTTTTTTTTTTTGTGATGCTACATAAGCTTGTTTTCTTGCATTACATGCCTCGATTACTACTACTACCTTTTCGGGGATAGCTTATTTTAGTAGGAAATGGAGGCTGTATTTTAACTGATATTTTTTCTGCTTCACAGAACTCATTATTATACCCGGCGTTAAATTTCATTATCATTTTTATGGTTTGCTTCAATAAATTGATTTTTAATTGCTGCTTCATTATAAGTTAACACTTTTTTGGGGAAATTGCCTCTGCTTAATCATGAGATGTCATCTAGAATAAAACCATTAGAATACAAACCATTAGACGTGGTTTGTCTTTAACTGCAAATTCAAGTTCCAGATAGGAACTGTAAAATACAAGTTCCAGATAGGTCATTTAAATTCTCCGCATTGATGTTCGTCGTGTTTCTGATTTATTCCAGCGATATGAAAATCACAAGGGAACAAACGTCATGCAGCATTAATAAAGATAACGGAAAAGATATCTTTGTATGTGGGACATCCGTGCAAAAAGGAAAGTTAAGGGCTTCATTGTAGAGGGAGTTGCATACAACACCCAACCGATGAGCCATGGAATTCTCGTGGCATATTGTGGATTCGAACTTGTACTCCGCCACAGACCCATTCTAATTTTTTTACCATCCTTCCTTCTGACTATATTTATTGATGAGACCATTCTTATAGATACTATGAAGTATCGGCAAGACTTGAATTTGAAGCTTCCACCCTGGAGATATAAGATTTCGTGACAGAATATATTCATACAGTGCTATAATTTGACCTCGACACAATGTTCTTATTTTTAATACGAATTTCAGTTTCAAATATTTGATAAAATAGTAGTTTAATCGAAAAAAAATTGCAAACCGAATTTTCCCAAGCTGGAAAATGCAACTGGGAAATTCGAGTTTTGTTTAACTCGTGATCTAAATGTTGTCCTAGGTATTACCATGGTTACGGTTAACTTGTAGTTTAGTTAGAGCATTTCGATGGTAGCAGTAATTAAAAAAATGTTCAATTACTTTTTGAGCACTGTCCTCATGGTAGGTGGTCCCAAATATATGGATTCCAAGATGAGTCTATTTTCATTAGATGACAGATTGGGGAATTTTTTCTTCCGCAGTATGATTATTAGCTTAAAATAAGACCACGCCCCGATATATACCTGTCCCAAGAAAGAACTGATGATAGACTAACGAGGTGTTTATAAAGCCAAATGCCAAAAAAAGCTATGGAAGACCAGACTTCTATGAATTGTTGAAACGAGGAGTATCCGTGCGTGAAAAACTATTTTCAACTTTGCTGGAGAGTCAACTATTAAATGAAACGCTACTAATAATATTATTAATTTGTTTATGTGATAGAAATTAAAAATAAAAAGCTTTATAAATTCAATTTGCCTTAGATACATCCATCCACCAGCCGTGCTCAATGAGCTGGAACTGATTTCATTACAAGGGACCTCATATGTCATTGTATTTTTGGAACTTAACTGGTTTCCCATTGCTCTAGCTTTTCATTAGAAGATATAATGGTTATAGAACAAAGCCCTCATATAGGTGGGGCCTTGCAAGTGAGAAAAATACAGTGATTAAATTGAGTTAAATCTTTAGTTAAATTGAGTTAAATCCTGACTTAAAACTGATTTAAAAATCCTGATGATTTAAATGGGGTGACGATGATGATGTGACTTAAAAATCCTGACTTAAATGGGGTCACGCAAACAACTTGCTGATTATGAAAAGGGAAAACTGACTACAAAAATACGTTTTGTTTTAATTTCAGTTCACTAACACATTTAATAGAAATTTTAATTAGTTTAAAATGTTACATTTTACAATATATAATCAGTAAAATACAAATAATTAAAATACACTTATTCTCTTTTCCCTTTTCATAATCAGTAAGTTGTTTGCGTGACCCCATTTGCTTTTAAAAATGAAACTCAATATTTGTTAATCGAAAGAAATGACAAGACACCCACTCTCATAAAAGGGTCATCTTGCTGCCTTTTAAATCTTCGATTACTATCTTTCTTCCCAATTTTAATAACATTGTCTATTACTATCGCATCTTCTGTCGTGCAATCATGATATTTATTTAACAGAATTTCTTTCTTAAATAACAAACTGTTTGTCATCCTCTTATAATCCATGTGTTTCGAAAGATAATTTCATCCGAGCGAAACCGACTCCGTCTTTATCACATGGACCGCATTTCTTGCAAAGCAAATGAAATTTTCTCTAGAATCCAGTCAGTTTGATGTGCGAGCACTCCAGGTCCTAGGTTCAGTTACATCAGCGGTTGTCATGGTTACGGCTACATAGAAAAATAAATTGAAGAAACAGTTAAATTAAAGAACTCATTTATACTTTGGAGAATTCGCCCTCTTTTCCCTTGTCTTAGGCGAATGACTCAATTATGTACACACTTCAGTAAGTTTCCAGACACACGTCAAAGTTGGAAGTATAACATTTAATATCAGTGGGTTTTTAATAAAAGCCATGAACTGTTTGGAGTCTTTCAGTTTCTAGACTTTGGGCTACTACGTTGAGGGGTTTTAAGAAACAAAGTTGCCATACAGCAGAGAAGCTTAGTATGCAGCTAAGATACAATAATGGTGTAGATTATGGCGATATCAACAATCTTTAATTGAAAGAAAGGATGATTAATAGTTAGTGAGAAAATAACGCTGGTGGCAGTTTTTCTGATGATTGATAAACAGACACAGTCTGCACTTCCTTTCATCTGCAATAGTATTGAGCCTACCAGACAATAGACTTTTGTCAGACTACCAAAGAAA
Organism: Mastigoproctus giganteus; assembly: GCF_048544385.1. Taxonomy (NCBI): domain Eukaryota; kingdom Metazoa; phylum Arthropoda; class Arachnida; order Uropygi; family Thelyphonidae; genus Mastigoproctus; species Mastigoproctus giganteus. Next base: position 43,966,312 of record NC_143585.1, read on the forward strand.
TGCCTCAAAGCCAACATTCCGAAAGAAAAATAAAATACTTTTAGTCAATTAGGGAAGATGCTAGATTGGAAAATAAAAATAAAATCTTCCATCTTCTGTTGCTTCAGATGACGGCAGAAAGAATCAATAATTCAGTAGTAGACAATAAAAGTGTCTTGCCGAATCCTCTGCTGCATGACTTTGTGAAGTGGCTGTGATACGTACTAGCAAGCAGTGATGTTATGGTCTGTTTATTAGACGCTACAATTTTATCTAGATGTTCATCAGAAGTCCGTATTATAATTAATAAAAGTCCAGCTAAACGAAAAGTACAGAACAAATTCCTTTCCAATTGCAATTTAACAACATTGAAAATAAAAAAAATGGATATTATAAACCTCCGGACTGTGGTAGTATTGATTCATACCAGATAGTACTGATCGTATACGTCTTATACAGCTAGATAAAGAATACTTAGGTGAAAATTATATAAAATAGCTTATTAAATATTTACTTTTTATGTATAGTAAATAAAAACCTTATAATTCACGAAAATAATTAGCGTTCCTGGTATACACTGCCCTACCATTAAAATCCGAACACTCTTCCATGGATGGGGAAACAGGTCCTATGCCTATAACACGTCACAGAACCTGCTATAAAAATGCACACTGGGCTTCAAACAGACAATTGCAAAAGTGGGCATGCAAGATGACACGTTCAGCAGAATTATCTCAACAGCTCAACAGATTACCTCAACAAATACTAAACATCGATTAACACGGTGTAAGGAACGCGAATCCTCGACTGTAGAGCAGTACAGATGAGTCGAAGTTCGCCCTCTATCAGTCTGATGGCCGTTCTTGGGCGTGGCGAATTCCAGTGGAACAGTTCCTTCCTGATTGTATCCTCTCAACAATGAAGTTTGGTGGAGGCAGTGTCATGGTATGGGGCTCCTTTCATGGTTTGGCTTGGGCCCATTAGTCGTTATCGACAAAGACATGAATGCTGTGCAATACCAGGACAGCCTGGACAATTATGCACTTCCAACATTATGGCAATGCTTCGGGCAACGTCCCTACCTGTATCATCAAGACAACGCGCCGTGCCATACTGCTCGGTCGTAACAGAGTTGTTTGAGGACATGGGTGTGGAAAAGTTGGATTGACTAGCCTAGAGTGCTGATCTGAACCCTATCGAGCGTCTTTGGGATGTATTGGATCGTCGGCTACTTGCACGTCGAGATCGCCCAAAGAACAAGGCCGAACTGAAGGCTGCATTGAAGGTCGAGTGGAGGAACATATCACCTGACATTTATAAAAAGCTGGTTGAGAGTATGCTGCAAAGATTGAAGGCCGTCATAAAAGCAAAAGGTTTCAGCACAAAATATTAAATGACACAATAAAAGCTCTCTTTTTTTGTCTAAAGGCAGGTGTCCGGATATTAATGGTAGGGCAGTGCATTTAGTAAGTTTTTATGTGAGAGAACCAATAAGGATATAATGGATCATCACGGAATATTTGGTTTATATATCTTTGGAAATCAATAAAACCTGGATAACCAGTATCGAGAAGCATCTGGTCTCCAGTATATGTCCTTCCCAATTTTCTTTTAGCCTGACCACCTACTGAGACTAGAGTATACTTTAATTTCTAAACCAATTAAAAGAATATGTCTAATCATTGTACAACTCTCTTGTTATCCCTTAGTAATTTTATATCTTTATCGGAAGCTATGCAGTCTGAGAGATATTCAATAAACAGGAACAGGGAAGGGCGTATTCAACCTGCCTTTAAATCTCGTTTATCGAGCTACGATACAGCTGTGTGGAAACCAAAAAGATGGAACAGGAAGAGAAACTGTTTTATATATTTAATTGATTTAACGAGGGTTTAAAGATTAATATTTAAATAGGCTTAAAAGGATTAAGTTATCAAATACGTTGTTTATTAGAACACACAATTTTATAAGGTTTATCACAATCACAGGTATATTCAAAATAGCCTGTTTCTCTTTTTTTTTTCTTATTATAAATCTATGGAATGGCTTGATTTGTTTATCAATCTGTCCAAATTATTTAGCAAGATATAAGCTATAATTGCAATCGATGATTTCAAATCTACTTGAATTTTTATAAACATTTTAAGAAAGTAGAATTAAAAATAAATCCCATTTCATTTCTAATTCGCAATAAGACTAATTTCGGTAATTAAACATTCCTCTTGAAGTAAGAAAACTATTTCTTGAAACGTAGTACTGTATAAACATAATTAACTGAGAAAATAAAGGTTAACAAGAGATAAACTTCTCAGAATGAAAAAGGTAATACACCTGCTTAATGCGCTAGTGAGGTAGTTTGATTAAATGGTAAAAAAATATATTTAATTAGTAAGGAATTTAATTAATTAGCGAGTAAGGAAACAACTGAAAAACTCTAAGTCTTACTGAGAAGGTATGTCGAATTTAAGATGGTAATGCGATAATTAAAAAAAACCTTTTATTCTGGTTTATATGTGGATTTAATCTTAAATTCTCTGTCTGCGTACCATAGTGTCAAAAGTATGGGAGATCTCTCCGACAACACTGAAGGTGGTCCAACCTGGCTTGTGCAGTTCTAATAGACCAGACATAACCCCAATAGATATCTACCTGATCGACATTGCAGTGCCCAACACCAGCAACCTCCAAATAAAACTTCGAGGAAAAGAGAAGGAAGTACGCAGACCTAAGACAGGAGGTTAAAGAAATGCGGCATATGTACTTGTAATGACCATCCCAATCAGTGTGGCATATGGAACATGTAATGGCCATCCAATAATTCGTTCACTCATCCCTTATAAAGAGTTATAATAAGTAAACTAATTATAATTTGCGAGTCAATCGAGGCCGAATTTATCAGCTCTCATGCTGAGGGATCAGGGTTTCCCTCTTGAGTTATTTTAGGTTTCTCAACCGGTACCACATGCAAATCGGCTCACGAATGCACACTTCTGCAGAGAGAATACACAGACACGGATATGGGTTACTACCGGATATTGTTAAACTAAGAATAATAAGTATTATTATGGTTCGTAGATTGGACTAACACTGAACTGGAAGATATCATGAGAAAGGCAAGGAAAATGATGACCAGGAGCCGCCAACACTATCCGAAGTTGGCCGTGGAAAGACTGACCATAACTTGGGAAGAAGGAGGAAGGGACTTGATAGACCTCATCGAGCAACAAAAGAAAGCACAGCGCCACTATACCAGGCCATAAGGAAGATAGACAAGCGGCACAATACACTCAACCTGAACAAAGAGACCACACTCACACAGACAGAAGAAAGAAAGAAAGAAAGATAGGTGAAGACGACACTCCACGACAATGACCACATAGATAAAATGGCTTCCAATGCAATTTTCACGAGAGGGTTGCTCATCTCCGAGACTGAAGGATTCATTCCCGCCATCCAAGACCAGGTAATCAACACCAGAAACAATATAAAATACGTCACCGAGGAGCCGGAGCAACAGATGACACATGTCGACGATGCTACCTGGTCTCAGAAACGACCCAACTCATCAACGCAGGATACACAGTGATCACCCAAACGGAGCACAAGAAGCAAAAGGCTATCAATATGGTTGACAGAGCGGTGCCCAATTCTGGCAACCTCCAGAAAAGATCAGGAAGTACACAGACCGAAGACAGGAGATCAAAGATGTATGGCATACGCAACAAGTATCGATCATCGTATCAATAACCGGTATGATTGCAAACACCCTACACAAGAGTCTGGCAGCAATAGGTTTCACAGAGAACACATACAAGGAACCCAGAAAGTCTAAATCCTGAACACACCTGTAGGACAGTCAGAGAGTTAGTATTAGTATTACCAATGGCCACATGGTGCAAGGAAGCCTATGGCTAATGCTGCAAGGAAGCCTATGGCTAATGCTGCAAGGAAGCCTATGGCTAATGCTGCAAGGAAGCCTATGGCTAATGCTGCAAGGAAGCCTATGGCTAATGCTGCAAGGAAGCCTATGGCTAATGCTGCAAGGAAGCCTATGGCTAATGCTGCAAGGAAGCCTATGGCTAATGCTGCAAGGAAGCCTATGGCTAATGCTGCAAGGAAGCCTATGGCTAATGCTGCAAGGAAGCCTATGGCTAATGCTGCAAGGAAGCCTATGGCTAATGCTGCACCAGTCAAAAAAATAAAATAAAATAAATAATAATAATAAAGTGTCGAAGAAAGTGTACCGTACTACAAGTACGAACCCTAGGCAGTACTAGAGACCCCAATCCACAAACTGTACTGGGACCACGCTATAATAACGGATAAGACAATTCCGCACAACAGACCGGACATAACCCTTGTGGACAAGAAGGAAAAGGCTACATATCTGATTGACATAGCGGTACCCAACACTGGCAACGTGCAGAAAACCCATGGGGAGAAAATCAGGAAGTACACGAACCTAAAACAGGAGATTAAAGAAATGTGGAATATGCAACAAGTAACGACCATCCCGGTCATCGTGTCAACCACAGGTATGGTGCCAGAGACCCTACATAACAGCCTAGCAGCAATAGGTCTCCCAGAGAACACCTACAAGGAACTCCAGAAAGTCGCAATCGTGAACACCTGTAGGACAGTCAGAGAGTTCCTCGACCAACAGTAACACCAGACATAACAATAACCACCCTGTGTACTTGGTAGCAATACCCGTCATGAGGTGGAACCCCCAATCAGGGAGCAATAGTAATAATAATAATAATACAATACAATTTTATTTTATCAAGAGAATTTGTTTACAATAAATGAACTTGTTAAGAAAAGTAAATTTCTTGACAACAAGTTGTAATTCTTCATTTACAATAGTTTTTGCATACAATTTGTTATCTTAGAGAAAAGACAATGATGTCACAACACATAGTACATTACACACTGCAAACAGAGATAGTAATTTTCTGCATATCTATTCTAATCTACTATATCATTGTGTATCAAAAATTTTCTTATTAGGAATTTTAATTTGGAGATGGGGTAACTTCTCCTGAGCTTGAAATCAACACTAGCCAACATGCTGTTTATTACATTCATTGTGTGCCTATTTCCAAATCTATTTAGTACCCTAGGTACTAAATAGATTTGGGTAGAACAATTGCTTTTGGGTTCCTTAAATTATGTGAGACATTTCTTTGCCGATTCAGCTTTTCAAAAATAGACGGATGTATGTCCACGATTTGATGAGGAGGTCTAATTACCAAGAATTTTGTTTTTTCAAAGCTGAGTGCTAATTTATTATCATGCAACCAATTTTGTAAATGGATTACATCCTGCTGTAAATCTTTAGCCCTTTTTGTCAGGTTCTTTCCAATTGTATATAAGATTATATTATCTGCATAGATAATATAACGGAGTTCTTTATTACTTCGAATATGTCATTTATATAGATGTTGAACATGATTGGTCCTGCATGAGTGCCATGGGGGTACTCTTCTCTTTATATTATATGATTTTCCCTTTGTATTTTCTACTTCAACTATTATTTTTCTTTTGGTTAAATAAGATGCTAAGAGTTGATTGGTTCTTCCCCTTATTCCATATTTCTGTAATTTCTATTTCAAGATTGGGATATCAATTAAGTCATATGCTTTGGTAAAATCTATAAATAAAATCATTATGATGTTATTGTTGTTTAAATGTAAGTTTAGAGAGTCTACTAAGTTCCCTAATAATGTCTGTGTGCTCTTGCCCTTCTGATATGAGAATAGAGATTTGTTTAACAGTCCATATTGATGTAAATATTTGCTTATATGGGAAAATATATAATTTTCTATTATCTTATTTATAACTGACTGTATTGTTATTGGTCTATAATTGTAAAAGTCATCAGGCGGTCCCTTTTTATATATAGGAATTATCTTAAACGAAAGCAAGTTTGTAGGATAGGTTCCCGACTCTAACATCCGTGCTATAAGCTGAACCAGGAGAACAGAGAACTGTTCTTTGTTCCTCTTTACTTCGGCTACTGTAATACAGTCCAGTCCATAAGATTTCTTGTTCTTCAACTGTTCTATAATCTTAAGGATCTCAGTGTATTGTGGAGTTAAGACTACACAAGAGTTCACTATCTGAGGAAGGCTATCTTGTTGAGTAAAGGGATGTTGGCAATTGTGTATATCATATCTGTTGAGATCTAATACAGCTTTGGCAAACCTACTTGCAGCCTCATATTGTTTGTTTGTACCAGAAAGTTTCTCTAATAGTGTTTTAATTTGATTTCCCCTTGATTTTTTTCTTCCTTGTACTAGCAGGTTATTTATAATGTTCCATTTATCCTTTTGAGTTATCTGCTTATCCATAAAAAGTTGATTCTAATAAGTGTTTTTTTTTTTTTTTTGTTTTCTTATTATACCTGTCAATTTATTTCTGAATGTTTTATAATTGTGATAATGTTCTATCTTTGTTGGACAATTTCTATACTGCCTGAAGTATGTGTCTCTTTGTACCATTAATTCTTCTATTTCGTTAGTCATCCAAGGTTTCTTAAGCTTAATCCTGCTACTCCTAGAATTAATGTTGCAAGCTGAGTGATTTACTTTTCTCTCTGTATTAAACCTCGAATTGTTTATCATTTGTATTATCTTATTTCAAAAGACATTTACATCTGTTGTGTAAGATGCTTGCTCTTGTATTAACATGCTTTCAATGTTCTGTTTCAGTTTCCCTGTTGATAAATAATTTTTCTTCGTAACATTTGTTAATTTTATATCTTCACATGGATGTTGTTTTCAGTACATATCCACTATTAGTATACATGTGCTGTGATCTGAAAGTTGATTTAATAATATGTAAGAATTAGTATACTTCAACTTTATATTTGTTATAAGGTGATCTAAACAAGAGCTTACTGTTCTATCTCCCTCCATCCTTTGTTGCCTAGTTTTCCAAATAAGGTATGTTCAAATCCATAATTGTTTAAGATTGCAGAGCATTTCAGTATCCCATTATCAGTTTCATTAGTAAGTAAATTAATATTAAAATCTCCTACTAGTATGGTCTTATCAGCCTGTATGTCATCCCATTGCAGAATTGTGTTATCTAATTATATTAGAAAGCTGTTTATAGAATCTGCTTGTGGCCTATAGATAGCACAAATCATGAATGTGTTTTCTGGATCTTCTCTTAATAATTTTACACTAATTTTACAATTAGTGTAGGCTTGTTATTTATTTTCTTATTGTTAGGTATGTAATAGTGTTCTATTTCTTTGTTGTGCTGTAGCTTCAATGCAAGTCCTAGTTGCTGTATTATGCAAGTCCTAGTTGCTCTAGATCTTGGCCCGCTAGTCCAGTTAATCCTACTATTTCTACATTATTTGCTAGTAATTGCTGTTCTATCGAGTCAATCCTTAAGTTAAGTAGGTTGGAATTGTCCTCATTTTGCTTGAATGAAGCTTCCAGATCCACAATTCTTTTGTTGATTGCAGCGTTGAAGTCCTGCCGTTTACTTATGCCTTTTTTGTATCTTGTCAAAGGAATCTGAGACAAATGAAATCGATTTCTTCATATCGTCTACTTCTGTCTTCAGGTCTTCCATTTGCTTCTTTAATAATAATAATAATAATAATAATAATAATAATAATAAAATAAAATAAAATAAAAAAATAATAATAAAATAGCAAAAATAAAATCATAAGAATAATAAGAAAAAATATATATATAATAATTAATAAATATTATTTCCCTTCTCCCGTAGGTAATTATCCAGCCGACCTTTGAATTTCCCCAAACTGTCAGCCTCTACCACCCATGTAAATAACTTATTCTAGTAATTTATAACTCGCTGGCTAAAATAAAACTTCCTGCAATCCAGTCTAAAAAACTTAAATTTAGTCTAAAAAAGTCTAACTTGCAATGATGGCTCCTAGTTCTAGCATCATTTATAACCGTGAAAATTTCGTCCTCATTCATTTTACTGATGCCTCTCAGAGCGCCTTAAACACCTCAATCAAGTCTCCTCTAAGGTGTCTTGTTTCCAAGCTCTGCAACTCACATATTCAACGTCTTTGTTCATATGGACTCGTTTTTGCCGATCTCACCAGGCGAGTTATCCGTCTCTGGATCCTTTCAAGAAGAACAATGTCTTTCTTTAGGTGCAGCCTCCATACCTGAACACAGTATTGCAAGTGTGGTCTAACAATAGCCTAATACAATGGGATTATGACATACTTATCTCTACTAGCAATTAGATACATCATCGATAGGACACCATGGGCCTTCCTTGCAACCTGTATACAGTGCTCAGAGAACTTCATGTTTGACCGTATCATGACACCCAAGTCTCTTTCCTCCACAACCGGCTTTAGTTCAACGCCGCCAAGTGTATAAGTTATTTTGGGGTTACCGTTCCCCAGGTTGTGCAATACCTTACACTTCGCTGGATGAAAGCATACCTGCCATTTTTCAGACAATCTCTGAAGTCTACCTAGGTCACTCTGAAGAAGCTTTGCTTGTCTGTGATCGTTAACTACTCTACCAATCTTTACATCATCTTCAAATTTAGACCTCACGCCCTCTATCCATTTATCGTTGTCATTTAAGATAATCAAAAACAACAGTGGTCCTAATACTGATCCCTGGGGGAACCCCACTTCTTACATCAACCCAATCTGAGGAATAACCATTTATCGCAACCCCCTTGCCTTCTGCCCTGAAGCATAGTGCTATCCATCTAAGGGTTTTCCCTGTGATTCCAATCTGTTACAGCTTATAAAGTAACTGCTCATGTAGGATTGAGTCAAATTCTTTGCTGGAATCCAAATAAACAATGTCGAAATTATTCCCAAAGTTCAGCTCTTGAATGATCCTATCAAAATAGCCGACCAGATTAGTTAAACCTGATTTTCCCTTTACAAAAGAACAACCACCCTGTGCACGTGGTACCAGTACCCGTTACAGCGTTACGCTATTACGTGGTCTAGGTCACCAAAACCGACTGGGACCTCCAGGGGGATTGTTCCCTGTCTAATGCAAAGAACAGTCTTTCTCCCTATTGTGGGCTATGCGGGCCTTAGTTTGGTTCAGGAGGACGAACAAAATTACCGGTTTCAAGAAATTGAATCAGATCCAGCTTGTTTTCCTCCAACGATTTACCAGAGATATGTCGCACAATCTCAACTTTAGCATCATAACCATCATCATCTATCTTCGTTCCGCTATTCCACGGGTCGATGTATGAAGCCTCGCCACCATGCATTGTCCGTGTACTTCTCTCCGCCGTTGATTTCACTCCAATTTCCTTCTCTCTTAATGACATCGGTCTTTATCATGCCCTGCCATCTCACCATCCTTCAACTTGAGCACTGAAGATAATATAGTGATGCATCTCACTTTGTTTCCTTTCAAAGTCTTTCCCACTATGTCAGAAAAAACAAACAAACAGAACTCGTATGAAATGCATCAAAAATAGACCAGAACAACAAGGTGGAGAGGAAGACATCCTGGGAGGAATTTAACCCGCTCTGGTACACCAGATGAACCAAGGAATCCAAAGGAATGATTACCAAGAAATCCTTTCTAGACATTAGATACCTTTCTAAATGAACCATGACTTTGTTCATACCTAACCTTGAAACTACATACCTGATCATCGTCTGTGGCTCCATTAGCGCCAAACTCTAGGAAACAGGCCTGACGAGTCCAGTCCTCCTTGCCGATGCGGGGGCAAGGAGGACTGGACTCGTCTCATGTCCAACTGTCTAATGTACCTAGACCTACAGCAACAGCTCCTCATATCCAGCAATTTCCAATATCAACAGAACCCTCTCATCTTCTGGTTATCAGTAAAGAAACCTTTACAGCCCTTCTGAACTATGTCATCAGTTTATTCTAGTGATGCAGACGTCTTCTTGGAGCTGCAACACCACCTCTTCTTGAAACACTCGAACTGGACACTCATAGAAGCAAATTAGAAACTATTTCTGCATTAATAACACCACGACTGTGACCTCTTACAGCGTGGAATTCAACACGGACTAGTTTCAAGTCCTCCTTTTACCCCCCTTATGGGAGGGTCGTGCTGGCCATTATTTCCGTTGGTTCTCAAATCTCCCTTAGCTATCTTCTTTACTTCACTAGGTATCCTTACCCCATACCCTTCTCCACAGTTCCACCCCACTAATGGTTTCCTTACTTCTGTTCGTCTAGCTGACTTCCCTAACTTCATCTGTTACTCCAACTCTCCCACTAACCCCACTACTTTCAGTCTTCCAGCTCCTCAACGACGGATGCTGGAAGACTGAATCCATGGTGAGAGAGCCTTCCAATAACTAAGTGACCAAATTAACAACAAACCAACACATAACAACGACATAATTCACGTTCATCTGGCTTTGCAGAGTCTTGCATCTCCACAGTACCACTACTGCGGTTTTGTGGGAAACCGCACTTCATGGCACGGGCACCACCTAACAAATCAACCCTATCCACTATATTACTTATAACAAAAGATAGGATTCCCCAAACTGACCACGCACTTGTGTCCTACAATATTTCACGGTCCTGCCTAGAACACCCCTTTTCGCTGTACAGTTGGAGGCTACTTTAAAGGTAGAGATGTGCAAAATATCAGCTGCCTGATATCGCAAATTGGTAGAAAATTCCCAATAGGTTCTTGTAGGCCTAGCTTTGACAGCTCCTGAAGCTAAAAACATTTTTTTTTTAAGTGTTAATGTCCGTATACTTTTGAGGGCATACTGTGTATTTCGATGTAAAAAAAAATATTTATTTTTTATTCATTTATTATTTTTTTATCTGCTAAATATTTTAGCATCATACGGGTATTTGTTTTAATCAGACTGACTCAGAGACTCATGAATCAAGCGCTTGTTTTTTAAAATGAAAGAAGTCTCATACAAGTATTAATATTTAATCTAATAAATATGATTTACTTCTACAAAACACACACCATAAAAGTGAAGCAGTTTAAACCAAGTTTCACCTAAAATTTCTAATATTTTCTGTAATATCCACAGCAACTAAATCAGAATAACACGTATTCAAAGCATTTCGGGTGATTACTGCCTCAGCTAATGCCGTCTACAGTATGTTCTCGGATGTCCAAATGACAGCTGTCAAGATGAATGATGAGAGACTGATTGCAATTTTCCGCATTGTATTACCAACCCGAAACGGCATCAATATTTCATCTTTTACGATCCTTATAGCGAACAACAGGTGCTTATTGTTCCAAGGTACTAATTATGTATACTCACCGATGCAAATGACTGCGCTACCCCCTGGTGTTGAATTTCCTAACTTCTCGAGATATCTCTTTATATCACGAACTGGCAAAAGGAATCGATTCACTGATCCGACTTGGTCGATATCTTCACCAAAAAGTGACTCCAGTCACCGTTCTGTAATGACATTGACTAAATAAAAGATTAAAACCATTTATTCGAATTAAGAAGGCGCCTTTATGCAAATGGTGAATAGCCACGCGCCTAAGGGCTTTGAAACAAGTCACACATTTACTAGTCAATGTCTTTATGATGCGTTACATACTATATTGTCTTTGCGATGTTGACCATGATGTGTTCACGTGACTTTTAATGTTTGGTCACTCTTTCTGATGCTTTAAAAAATATTTAAAATAAAAAAATAAAGCACTGTTACACTTATTTTTATGATAATTTATTATTAAAACAATTTTAAATATAAAATTAAAATTTATTTATTTTTTAATTTATATTTTTTTTTGGTTAGTACAGATTAAATACAAATTTATCTATACACCTTTCTTTTATTTCTACTTCAAAACAAAGCTACAAATGAAATTATTACGTAATAATGACGTCATGGAAGAGAAAGTTCAGTGATCACAGTTCAACTCTTTTAGTTCTGCGCATGTCCCTATAATTTCAGAATCATTCAAGACAAACTGAAAGAAGTTTAATGTTCTTTCTGTAGTTTTTCGTCTTTTATACTAAGCTTCTTTCTTTTAGGACAATCTTCTTGTTTTCTATGACCTCACTAAGAGTTCAGTTTTTATTTCCGTTAAGTTTCTTTTGTGGTATTAGTTTTATTGAGTGTAATTATCTCATTCTTATCGTAATACCAATTTTTGCTTGAAAAGTTCATTGGTAGATTTTCTCATATCCTCGCATGTCAAAAGTCCAATATTTCCCTTCTCAAAGTGCAGATAATAGAAACCGTACACCACACCATTTCCTTGTTCGCCTGAACAGTTCAAACATTTTTCGTTCTTTAATTTCCTGCAAGGGTTTTTATATGTCAGACTATCGTGGAGACTTCGCAGTAAAGTTATTATCCAGTGGAGCAACGAATGAAGCAGTTGCATAGTAGAGGAAGCGGATGTACGTATTGCGAGGACCTTTTTTCCCAACATTTTCGCCTTCCCTCCCTGCTCGTACCACCAACTCGTTCCTATCCAACTTAGCTGGAAAGAGATGAGGCCAGATTACTTACAACACTGTCGGCTCAGAATGAATTATCGTGGTGCACTTAATTCTCTGTAATCCGAGCTCTTACTCACAATGTCTATTTGAGTATTAACGATATCACCTCTAATACTCGGATAAAATATCAAAAGTCGACTAATCGGAGAGATAAATATGGCTGGTAATGCATTACGCTCAAAGAGTAATCTAATGGTTGTTGGAGTTATAAAATAAATAAACTGATATTTCCCTAAAATAGCGTTGAATCAAATCAATAAATATTACTATTAAATGAATTAAAATATCATTATTAATAATAAATTGTATGAAGATAAATATTACAAATATATAAATATACGAGATGTTTTCTCTTTTTTCTTTTCCACTTATTTATTCAAAGAAATTGATCTCTTTAATAGTTAACTGGTTTGTAAGAAACAAAACTATCACATGAATATAATAAAAGTAGCATTTTTACATGTTATGAATGGATGAAAGAAGTCCAAATCACGTTGATATGATGATGCACAAAACTTTGAATCAAATTCACCATTACATAAATTACTGCAAATAAAGATTTATATAGTAGTCAATTTCTAAATGTTTTAATTTTTTCATTAAAGATTTTAGACATATGAGTGGGGTTGGTACTATATGAAGAAGGAATGTTTGGTATTATATTGTATCTTATTTTTTTATTTCTTCACTGCTCAAAAAAATATAACAGAACACGTAGAAAATGTAGAGTAAATCGTGCAGCTTGCGATGAAGTAGGACAAAATTTGATATGATGGTGTACCATAGAATGACAATAAATGAGGAGACAGCGAAAGATTTCGGACAAGTATAAGGAACATATATAGGGGTTCTATAAGAATTACCAAAAAAGGTCACATTACAGAAGTCGATACAAGGTGCTCAAAAATATGGTCACATGACATCAGTACAACGTGTAGTCCCATACAACTGCTAAACTGGCCTGACTGCGGTAAGCCAAGCTCGATATAAGGGTGTCTAGAAGATACTGAGGCAACAAATCCCATTCTTTCATCAGTTTCCATCAGCGCAGGTCACTTAGCTCACCAAGTGACAGAGCAGTTGGCAGTCGGCTTACAGTACGACGCCTAAAGGCATCCCACACATGTTCGATTGGATTTAAGTCTGCTGATCGTGCTGGCCACGGAAGTCGTTGGATACTTTCAGTTTCAAAATATTCCTCCCCACTTCAGCTCTTTGTGCAGGCGCTGTCGAGTATGAAAAAGAAAATCTGGGCCAATCGCACCCCTAAAAAGTCGGATATAAGGAAGCCCCCACGATAACAAAAAAAATGTAGGGGTGCGGCAGCTGATCATTATTCCGCCCCTCACGAGAACGCCGCTTCCACTGTAAGTGTCCCTTTCTCTGATGTTGGTGGGATGGTAGAGTAGAGTCAACTTGAACTGAGGTTTCTTAACAAAGTCCGGTCCGAAATGTTTTCACCTGTGGCCGCAGCAACTTCAAGAGACAGTTGATGAAATGGTTCATCAACTGTCTCTTGCTGTTAGAGCCAGATAGCGGTCTGATCTGATTGATGTAGCCCTAGGGCGATCTTTGCCAGCTCTTCTTGTAATAGTTCCTATCTTCTGAAACTGCTTCTGTAGCGCCGAGACGACAGTGAGTGACACATTAAGCCAACGTGCCACCTCCGCCTGAAAACTGTCCCGCTTCAAGTCATCCAGCGGCCTGCCATCTCAGAAAATCATCTAAACGACGATGGCTTGCCATCCTGATTACTGAAGATACGGCCAACCATTGAGAAAGCCAAAAAACGATAATGAAGTGATATCGTCGCAACCTGTGTTTTAATAGGAATGAATAATTTGCATAATGTGAGGCTCTGTAAGGTGATAGATCGATTTCTATTGGATACTCAGAATTTGCATGCCAGGATGCCTATTACCGCGGTCGCCAACCTTTCGGACCTCACGGACCACTAAACTCTTACATGTTATGAATGTCTTTGTCTAGTCTTGCTGCATAAGAAAGGAGATAAATCAGAAATTGGAAATTATAGACCAATTAGCTTGTTATCCCACATCTAAAAGTTGTTCACAAGGGTCATTACTAACAGATTAGAAAGAATACCTGATGAGAATCAACCGAAAGAGAAAGCTGGCTTTAGGACAGGATTCTCAACTATGGATCACCTTCACGTAATATCACAGCTAATGTCGAAAGCAAATGAATATAAAACACCATTATGCCTGGCATTTTTGGACTATGAAAAGGCATTTGACTCCATACAGCATAAGGCAATGTTTCGGGCACTGGAATGACAAGGCACAGATATCCCATATATTATGATTTTGAAGAAAATATATGAGAACGCTACCTCCTTTATTAGACTAGACAAAGACAGTAGGAAATTTAAAATCGAGAAAGGAGTTCGACAAGGAGACACAATATCTCCGAAGCTGTTTACTGCTACCCTTGAGGAAGCTTTCAGAAGATTAGACTGGTCGCAGAAGGAGTCAATGTGAACGGAGAGTACCTAAACCATTTACGATTTGCAGATGACATTGTGGTCATAAGCCACGATCCCAAAGAATTAGAGGAAAATCTTAATCAGTTATGCACAGTTAGTAAGGATTTTGGACTAAAGATGAATATGGCTAAAACAAAAGTAATAATGAACAAGAATGCCACTGAAAGGGAAATAATGATTGAAGGAGCAGTAATTGAAAAGGTGGAGTCATATACTTATCTGGGACAAGTTATTAGCTGTAATAATGATAAATGGCTGGAAGTCAAGAGAATAATAAATTTTGGATGGATAGCATTCAAGAAATATAGTCACATACTGAAGAGCAATATCCCAGTTTGTCTGACACGTAAAATAATGAAACAATGTATACTCCCCACCATGACTTATGGATGTGAAACTTGGGCACTCACCAAAAGAATGGAAAAGAAGCTGAGAACTACACAGCGAAGAATGGAACGAATTATATTGGGAATCAGACTGTTAGATAAGAAGAGAAATACATGGATTAGGCAGCAAACTCAAGTAAAGGACATTCTTATCAAAACTAAAGAACTAAAATGGTCTTGGGCAGGATACATAGCTCGAAGACATGATGACAGATGGACTAAGAAAATAACAGAATGGTACCCAAGAGGAGCTAGAAGAAAACCTGGAAGACAAGGGCGGAGATGGATAGATGAAAGTGATGAGTTTGTGGGTAGTAAATGGATGGCCATTGCACAAAACAGAAGGAACTGGAAAGTTGCTGGAGAGGCCTTCATCCCGCAGTGGATTGAAAATGGCTGATGATATGATGAAAGGATTAATTATAGCAAAATAATCAGTGTGACATTTGTTGTTGGTTGTTTGAAATAAGCCGTTGGATTCTTGGCTCCAATGACGTTACTGCAACACGGCGAGTCGTTTGTATTTCTAGCCGACAGCGGTACTTGTTTTTAGTTGCCGCAACTGATGAAAATGTCTTTTCACACATATATGTAGTTGCGAATGGAATTAAAATTTTGATGGCCTTTTCACTCAGCACTCGGTGCTCACTTTTTACGGAAAGCCAAATATGAGATCTTGTTAGGGACGAGTGGAATTTACCTTTGAGACTGTCGTCGGATGATAGATCGATTATGCTTTCTTTTTCTTTCATGTTCAAATTACTATCCTCGATTTTCGCCGAAAATGGATCTATTATCCACGTATTTCCGTGTCTGGGGTCCTCTTCCTTTGGGTAATAACGACAAAAAGAATCAGTGATATTACCTGTCGGTTTACATCCTCCTGTTTCATATAATCATCAAAATTTGGGAATATTTGCAGATCTTCTTCAACCAACCGCGTTTGCCACAGCAATATCTTCCTTTGAAATGCATCTATTTTGCCTCGCAGTGTGAACACGTCCGTAAGCTGTCCTTGCAAGGACCTGTTCAGCTCGTTTAACAGAGAAAAAATATCTGCCAGGTATGCAAGCTTGGCTAGCCAATCATTGTCGGACAAGAGATCATGGAACCTCGAATTATTTTGCTGCTGGAAGAATAACTTGACTTCTTGGCGCAGGTCGAACAATCGGGTTAGTACTTTCCCCTCGACAGCCATCTCACCTCAGCGTGAAGAAGAACATGAGTATGCTGAGAGCCCATTTCTTCACAAAGTGCCTCAAATATTCGAGAATTGTGGCGAATTTCGTTTACAATTTTAATTACATCAGAGAGTACTTCATGCAGTTGTGGAGATAATCTTTTCGCCACAAGTTGCTCACGATGTATAATACAATAAGTAAACAAGATGTCTGGGTGTCCAACGTCTTTCACTTTTGCAACAACTCCTGAACGAAGTCGAGTCATGCTTGCGGCACCGTCTGTGCATATCCCAACACATTTCTTCTATTCAATACTGTGTTTCAGGAAATAACCATTAAGTGCATTGAAAATTTCAGAGCCTGTTGTTCTACCCGACAAGATTAGCGAACAGAGGAGATAAAGACAGATAAAATTAATTCATTAGCATTTGACCTAACCCTTGTTAAGAAGAACTTGGTAAGTCGCTTCCTATTATGCCAAATATATTCCACCAGTGCCTCTCGTGGCTTTTCACCAAACTATCCCGAAACTTTCCGTCTGATCAATGATCGCCAATGCGTATTCCTTTAGTGTCGATCCTTTAGTGATATTTTGTCTTATATTACTCATCTTCCAACGAATTCGATGGAAGATTTTGATGAAAAGCAGCAGTTGTTTTTCACATTTCAAAGCATTTGGATGTTATAGAATATCTTCTGCTTTTTGCTACTAAATAGCCAATTTCTGACAGCTCATTGCTCTGGTAATGGCAGATAACTTTCTGTCTTTTAACTTCTCAACTAATATTGTTGTTCCCTAAGGTTCAAATTTTCTCCCACTCTGTTCTTCCTGTTTGTTGATTATTTTCTTCCACTGACTGGAAATCCTATCCACAGTTTAGCAGATGATAGCACACTACATTCCACCTTCCAGTTTGAGAAACCTTGCTCTGCACAAACAGCTTCATCTTCTCGAATATTCACCACTAATTCCAGTCCAATAGGGCGAAGACAACTTAGTTGTTTTTCTTCTAAACAACTCTGTACAAATCTCTCTCCAGTTCGCTCTACCGTGGAACATTGTTCGTACATCTAGGGTAGTGGTGTTCCCCAAACCTTTCTCAAGCTTCTAGACTCCATTAAAAAGAGGGCTCTCAGATTAATTAATGAACGTTCTCTTACGAAGCCTCTCCCCTCTCTGTCTCACACACTTCAGTTTCTGCTGCATGCCTTTTCTCTAGATGCTTCCATCGACACTATTATTTTGATTTGGCATGGTAATTCTGGCAAAGTATTTAATGCCTTTTGGATCGCTAATTATCCAAAACAAATGGACTATCGAAATAGCACTGGTTCCTATTTTTTTCAATAACCAAGATTCTACTGTATTAAAAATAATAAAATTAACAAAGCTGCAATAAACACAGAGAGACATGGCCCTTCCTTAAAGAACTCTTTTTAAAGCAACCGTTCAAAAGCAACTAATGCTGGTCCTGTCTCAAAATTGTTCAGAATTGTCTAACTTTCTTCATATTTCCTATTTATCTTTCACTTCAGACCATAGTCCCACATGACCCTTTAAAAAATCCATAGGAACGTGACAATTCTCCCCTAGCTAAGACAACATCAAAAGTAAACTAGACAGGCTAGATAGCCTTCAGGTGCCATGGACCAGTGAGGTGTTCAAAGAACATGATTGTAACCAAGTAACATTTAATGTACAGTTAAAGAGAATATCCATTCGTGAATTGGGATGGTTGTGGATTCAGACTGGAAATAAAAATCCAGTGAATTGAAGATAAGCGGTTGAGGGTAGGATTGAGTGGCGAAAAGATGAATTTCGAAAATTTGAATAATCGGATGGGCTATGCAGGTTTAAGGGACTGAGTAAATGAAGGGGTTGTGGGAATGAAAATTAAAACGAATAATGGAAGTTAGGTATGAAAGTAAAGAGTTGTGAAGTGAAGTATGAATTTCTTTTTATAAAAATGAGTTTGTGACCAAGCGTCTGTCCAGCATTATCAGAAATGTATATGGAAAATTTCCAGAAATGAAGTGTTTATATTTCTCTGTGACTCTCCACATATCTTTGGACACAGCTCTACCTCTGAACACTACAAAGAAGAATTTAAACACGTAGACCAAAAACGTATTAAAATTTCAAAATGGAAGTATGAATTCTGGAATGTACTGGCCAAAATATTCTACTCTACTGTATACAGTAGAAGGAAACATATCGGACAGATAACTCTCCAGACTTTTATATATGGATGAGACAAGTAATGAATACTGCATATAATCATTAACACATGAATGGTGAGATAAGTTTCTAGTAATTTCTGCGCAGCACCTTTTTCGATAACATATTTTATTTATTATTTATTTTTAACAGTATCACATGCAACTCTCGTGAGATTGGATTCATCATAACAACGACAAAAATAAATTAATAAATTAGTTTCTGAAATTAGGCTTACTCTTAGCCTGTTGCTCTGGATACAATAACAACTCTTGCAATAATTTATCTAAAATCCAAAAAATAAAAGAAACAAATGAGTTCTGAAATACGTTTAGAACCACTATGCATAGTGCTGTCCAATTATTTGGATTTTCAATAGTCATTGAACAGATTTTGAAGGATTTGTGGATTTTTCTTTGTTTAGATCAGATCAATATAAATAAATAAACACATGGCGCTTTTTATACTCTATCTCCGATTTATTTATATATTTATGAAATGTTTCGATCGCGTGCTGCAACCTAGCAAGACGAAAACAATGATCACTGCCTTTTGTTAAAAATATGGTGGGTTGATTCTAGCGATCAATCTGAATCGATATGGAGCATATGGTCCACGAGTTAGCATGCCTCCACTCATAAAAAAGATCATAAAGACTACTATATATGATATAGTGCGTTTCATTTCTTTGGGTTAAAACAATAAATCTTCCTTTTTTCCTTGTCATTAATTATTCAAGCTTACCACCAAATAAATATAAGAAAATAAAATAATCTACATGCTTGGCATGACACTAGAACAAAAGGAATATAATTATCCAAGTAATAATCATATAAAGACCACTTAAAGCAGACTCTATGTAATTTATGATTCATTGGAGGTTTGAAAATCTTTAGGAAACATATTTTAGGTGGAAATGAAATAATTCCAAAGCAGTGGGGATAAATGGACCTTTTAAATTTAAAAATGAGAGAGAGAAAAGTTTCACAAGAGGACATCTTGAGCCAGTCAATCTGGTCTCAAAGAAATGTGTATTTAATATTGTGCAGATAAAGAAAACCTGCAGTGAAACACTCTCACTTCACATAGGGTGCATGTACGATGCTCGTAAAGAAACGCCAGTGGTTTTGCAGCATATAATTCGGAGATCAACGCGTCATATTTTGACAGATATACGATGGCCCATCATCAATCTCTCTGGCCGGTTACTTAGAGAAATATCCATTAGTTTTCTCCTCCCTTACTGATGTCACAAAAGCACCCCTGACAGTGAAACAGGGAATTAAAGATGCTGCCAACGACATAAAATTGTGTACTAAAGTCAGACAAATCTCAATTGTAACGGTCATGGAGTTACTTTGGCATTATCAATACTTACCAAGCATTTGAATTCTATCTTAGAACGATTGGGTTATTCATTATGTTTTTAAAACCGAATAATTAATTCGTAATAAATTGGTAAATTTACAAATTGGTCCTTTTGGGGAAACAAAATCAGTATAATATGATCTACTAAGCAATCTATAAGTGATACGTATCGTATTCTGTCTTATACTTTAAGAGGTGTAATATTCATTATATCTGGGCACACTTGTACGAATTTAATAACTTCTGTTGTTCTAGTGGAGTTTTAGGAGCATCAGCGACTGAGACCATATTGCTCCGTGCATATTGTCTGTAAATTGCTTGTGTTCTATGGTCGATTTTCTGTTTACTGCCAGAGTTTCTGGGAGAAAAAACTATTCTATCCTCTCCTGAGACCGACTAACTCGGCCACGTTGTGAAAGAGGGGCGTAACAAATTCCTCCCGACATCGAAGGGACTCGAACTCAGGTCTTTTCCACCAGATATGGACATAATATCGGATAAATACCACATATTTATACGATATAACATACCAACTGAATTAGTGCACTGTGATCAAACTAGATGCTGAGCCAAAATAGCTACAAAGAACTAATATACTTGTAAAATGCCTACTTAACAAGATATCGCAACTTTTATAGTTATAGTGTGGTCATAATCAAGGAGGATATATTATTATTATTTATTTATTGTAATAGGCGATCACCTGGAAAAGTTTGGCAACATAGTTGTATATTTAGCAGCTGTCTAGTATACAGATAATTTACATAAATGTTTTCAATATACTCCTTTCCCTGTTTGTGCCCAATTTCAAGGTGGGAAAGACCCTTCAAGACGACACTGTATTAGATATATTAAGGTAATCCAAAAATATATGAATATAAAAAACATCCAAAGTCCAGGTTAAAGTATCCAAGTCTAGTTATCAATAATTGTCAGCCCATTTCAAAGTCCACGGACTCATCGGTTAAGATGGCCATGACAAACCATTCCAATAAAAAACAGAATCTTCCATCGCTGGGGTGTGCCTAGATCTACATCTTTTTATCTCAGCAGCAGCATAAAGAACTGCTTTCAGCAGACGCTGCATAAGGAAGTCCTCAAAGAAGTCTTCAAGAAGCTACATCTCAGAGTCTGCAGGCACCAGGTAACTCTGCTGAGAAAAGCTTGTACCACAAGGAGCTGCCTAGAACAGAACTTCCAGCACGAGGAGATGGAGCTCTGTAGGTATCAGGAACCAGCACCATGAACTACTAGAGGATGTCAAGTGGAAACAGAGGACTTCGATCATATGAATGAGGAAGTGGGAGGAAGAAGGGGATCAAGGGATAAATCCCCCTCCAAACTCGTAAAAAATATATTTATACTTTTATCCCCTCCAGTAAAATATCTGTCTACGCCTCTGACAGGCGTATATAAATTGTACGTTTTAGAACAGAGACAATCTCATCCGTGGTTCGCGGACCCCTTGTTTCCTTCCAGATACGTGAGGGTTGTCTTTGAGGGATTTATATAATCTTCCGCACATTTTTTGAGGGTTGGAAAAAAATGTATTTAGTATGAGTGCAAATTCTACAATACCTTAACTTTTTTTCTGTCAGTACATTTTATATGTTTTATAGGTATATCGTATATAAGAGGAGTGGTCAAAATTTTCTGAGAAGAGAATATAAAGCACATAGGTACAAAATTCTAAGTTTGTTTTATTTTTTACTTTTCAATCAATCTACCCTGAAGTTCAGTTTGAGCATCAAACTGAAGATGCATCAGTCACCATCATTTTAATGAGTTCCACCTAGATGGACCTGACGTTTCTACAAATAATAGTAATTGGGATCAAATCTGATCTGTACGTGGACTGGTTTATTTATTCAAATCCACATTCGTGAATTTTCGCCTGCAACCCTGGCTTTGTGCGCAGGTGCATTGTCATGGAGAAGCAAAACTTAATGATCTAAAATTCTCGTATTTTTCCCCACAAATTGCGTCTTTTAGCTTTGACATAAGGCTTTAAAAATATTCCCCTGTTAATAGCTAACGTTTTATATAAGAGTTTAAAATAAATATAAGCGCACGCAACAAAATATTTATATATTTTTATTCGCTCATCTTGTTATCCTTAATTTTTAATATACTTTATTAGAATTTCTGATAACGCTGACAAATTTAATTTTTTCCCATCTAACACGCTTCCAATTAACAGTTTGTCAGACACTTGTTGACGCCATCGGACAACCAAAAAATGAGTTAACCTTTTTTATACTGCTCTTTTTATCAACCCCTCTAAATAACTAACGCCTCAAACATCATCCTACTTTTATTACAAGATTCTACAGAGAGAGAGAGAGAGAGAGAGAGAGAGAGAGAGACTTTGCTTAAAAACATATTACAGCAACCGAAAACTAGCGCTGCACAATCCCTTTCTTAGGCATCGAAGATTAATGATGTGCAAGGAGTACATCTAGCATAAATGACAAACCAAACCCTCAGTTAGTAACTGAGGTTTCAAAGCGGCGTCGCATTCTGTAGGTCTTATCACGCTAGCATTTTTTTTATTCTTTCTTTTTATTTTTACCTTCTTTTTTTTTGGATTTTCTGTCATTAGTCTTCATACAAAGATACGCAACCTAAATGGTTTTCATCTCTCGCCCACTCTACCGCTATTTCTTAACTGTCACGAAATATGTTTCCTTCCTAATTAATTGAAAATAAGAAAAAGAAAAACACTTGCTAGAACAAAAAAAATGTGCAATATAATTTAGATGAGATCCTTCTAAGAGTCTGTCAATTTTCTTTTAATTTCTTAACCTTCCCTCACCACTCTTACTGAATTCTTCAAATGGCGCATCCATGATTTTTGACTCTTAGAAATTCTTGCAACATCTGTGAGCTTTTACAGTTGTTAGAAGCACCATCTTAGGAAAAATGAAAGGTTTTTTAATTAATATTTCATTTAATAGTTATTATTACTAAAAAAACTATTAAGTTATTAAATACGAATATTAAATTATTAAATGCAAATAAATATTAAAATTTATTTAATAGTTATTTGTATGGTTAGAGACAAAATAATTATTGATTATTTTCCTCTGGGTTCTCCGGTTTTTTTTTTTTATCAACCTTCAAAAAAATATGCCTCGCGTTAGGGTAAATGTTAACCGTTAATGAAAAGCGTATTATTTTTCTTCAGTTCTTTCCGAATGTCAGTTTATGTATTTTTACGCTTTTTTTTTATATCAGACTTTCATCTGTCTGAAATTTATTTATTTTTTAATATTTTGGTTATTTATCGAGAAAATAATGGGTAGTATAAATGGGAGAGCGATTCTTAAATACGAATTCTCTCTTCGTTTAAATATTTACTTGGGCAAAAATTAGCCTTTTTCATCCGGTTCGTTTTATTCATCGATGAAAAGAATGAATGCCTAGCGTTGCTTTTATTAAAGCTTTTATTCATAACACATTAACAAGAAGAACGTTGTTCGAATCAAAAATTTTTTTAAGGTACAACTAGAAGGAAGAAATTATATTTGCAAATGAACTTACTTGTATGATGGAAAAGAAGGCAGAAATGCGTTCGGAAGACAAAAATGGAAAAATCAATAGACCCTGTAGTTGTACATAAGTGAACAAAATTAAAAGAATTCATTCTTCGATAATCTTAGATTCTTCGGTAAGCGCTCAACAATTACAAGACTTAAGAGCTATGGAATAAGAAATTTATTAAAAAAAAAACATTCAGAAAAGATTTTTCCAGAAAAAAATAGTAAAGATTTTCTCGAAACTAGTGCAATCCCAAGACAACTCGTTGTTAAGGTAAATTTAAAATAGACTGCAATTGTCCGAATAAATCTTAACAATGCTTGAAAGTAGTACAGTGCCAGCGTAACTTGTTTTTAAGGGTAAGTTTGTTAAACAGCGTTAGTTTAAATCCTGGCCATAAAAATCAAAAGAAAGGACAAGCTAGCCCTTCTAACCTGAAATCATTTCTTTGGCTTAAGCTTCAAGGTAGCTTACAAAATCAAAAATAAATAAATAATTAAAAAATACAGTGTTCGCATTAAAATTCTCTACCAATGTTCAGAATAAAATTTCAGTCTTAAATACGAGTTGACATCCAGCTAGCGAAGTATTTTGTTTGAAAATCCTACCTGAAACTAAGAAGATGCATTCGAACTAATCCTATTTAGAGTAGTATTAATAATTAATGAGCTCTACAATTACGGTATCCAACAAACAGGAAAAATATCATTCTTCTTCTGTTTGCTAATATCTGGAAGTTTCAAGAATTTAGTCAGCGATATATTCGAATTTTTCAGCCATAGGCAATGTTCCAAGATGACGAACGAAAAATCCTAAGGCAATTGTAAACAAATTAAGGTCCAAGAAATAGAGATCTCCGACTTTAATACAATAAGAGATGTCTCAATAAAAATAAGTGCCTTGAAAAGTCAACACAGAAAGGGCAAAGTAAGTGAGCACCCTCTGCCGGGTTGTTAATGAAGCTCTTCTTAAGATTATTTCAAGCTTTTACGAATTCTTCATTTCAGGAATTTGAAAGACGCAGATTTTACACTTGACTTTAAACTTCCAAAATAATATTATATCTAATATAACTCAAAAATATTTTTTCTTGGCCTTTTAACTCTCTCTTGTTTTTCACCAAAAGAAATATCACATGTGGCAAGTACAGTAATTCATCCTTTATGAGTATTGTTTCCATTTTCATGACATGTAAGTGATGAAAGGTGATAAATGTAAAATTTGCATTATTCCTCAAGTTCTTTGAACTCATATTACAGCTTTTCTTTTGCATAAAGAGAAAAGAAATCTTCCATTACCATTCTTCCCCCCCCCCCACCACACAATTTCCTTCTTCATCTACCCCTTGTTTTATTTCAAGCGGTTATCAAAACTTCACAAGCTTTTATTATTATTTCTTTCCTTATAAAAGTACACAAGAAGCCTACAAATGTCACCAGCGAGTTCCTTATGGGTACTACGTGATTTGTATGTCTTCGCTCAGCAGTTTTTTCCATTCATCTAATGGAGCGGAAAGCCAACACGAACCAGGACATTCATAGAAGACCGAAGTACAATTTTGAATGCGAATGACTTCATCTGTGCGTGTATTTCAGCGAAAATAAATCAGCAACCAAGCCACCGTACGGTAATACTTAAAATATTTGCAATTCACTAACTCTCCCTCGTACACAATACCCCACGTCTTGAAGGTAAATCGGAGGTAGCTCTAGCTAAACAATCCCTTGGTAACTTGCATCCTTTAGGATATATAACTCCCTTCATTGCCGGGAAAACTTCCACTGCAAATTCGAAATATAAAAGGAAGACGTGACAAGAAAGCTTTTTACAGGAGTGATTGGAAAAGATTTGTAATCGGAAAGTGTCGAGGCGAGAGCTACTTTCTTTAGGCTTTAGCCGCAAGTCCTGTGTCCAGCGATGTTGATGTCTATCGTAAGAGTTCGAACAGGACTTCGGACCTCGGGGGACATGTGTTATAGAATTTTTTTGTCGTGGTGAAAGCACCCTTTCTTGCTTCTTAGCAATCTATTTACGTAGATCTGGAGGCAGAGAAAGGAAATGAAATCACCAAGTTGTAATATATTTGGGAAAAGATGGCTTCAGCTCTATTGGAGGTCGTCATATTTGAAGAACGTTTAATCCGCTTAATATACTTAATCCTCTTAGAGATTAAGTGGATTAATCGCTAAGGTTCTTTGGCTTCTAGTAGAGGTGTTGATTGAAAAGCAATCGAATTCGATAAATGAGATCCAGTTCAAAACCGTGCCGATTTTGAGTGAATTCTTTTCTGGATTAAGCAAACTTGATTATTCTCTTAAAAACAAATATGGTGTTTGAAATTTATAGCTTTTACTTTGTTAAACTGGCAGTAGTATTAGTTAGTCCATTTTAATGTCGGAATTAACAAAGTGCTTTTGATTGTTCAACAAGATTTTATGTTGAGTCTTTGAACATTCTGCCTCTTTTCTTCCATATCACACATTCTTCTTGGCTGCCCTCTATTGCATTTTTCGCTTTTCCGTCTACATTTCTGTGTGTGTGTGTGTGTGTGCCACTTAAATCCTCATATGTGATATTCATTTTGCCAAAAGACAAAATTGCTTCCTCACGGTAACACGAGAACGTTGGAGCTTCTTGGTGTCGTGTCAGTACTCCCATCTTCCCCTCTGTTTACCCTGTTATAAGGATGATTCATGGCTTCAAGCAAGCAGATATCAAATTGCCTATTGTGATAGCTATTACCTTGTTTCCTAGTGCGCCTTCCTTGCCAACACCATTGATTTTGCTAAAAAATCGTGGACGTATTGTGGGCTCAATATCTTCTACTTGGCAGTTGTGGGAATGTTCTCACACTTCCTATCGATAGCCATATTGACCAGCGAGACATCCGAGGAGGTTCTTTGGCAACCGAGAAAATGTGTCCAGTTTTACACGCTATCCACTAAACAGGTTGGACTGACCGCTCTCTCTCTCTCTCTCTCACACACACACACGCACACGCACACACACAGATACGGAACTGGCAGAGCGCCAAATGGAGGAGACACACTTGGCTGGATGAATAAAGGCAGCGTATAAGGAGGCAGGAGGCGTCACATGCGTGAAGTGGAGATGCCATGTTACCAGCTAACCTCCAGAGTACAGTAAGCTCGTACAAGGAAGGTGTCAGAAGATATATACCGAAAATACGATGCATTCTTAAAGTGGAATTGGGATGTCCTTTTCTTCTCAGTCTTTTCTTATAATTTTTTATCCTCTCCGAATTTCTCCCACGCGCATTCACACTTCCCTTGAAGTGTAACCTTTCTGATGGCATCCTTTATTTGTAGCTAAAGAGAGAGAGGATTTATTTATGTCAAAGAAAGTGGTTTCTTAGCTTAGTTCTATTCTTAGAAAACATTCTTCTATTAGCTATCGAAATTAAACACGCGCTATCTGAAGATAATGAAGAAAACAGTGGATTTAGTTCTTCAATCTATTCGTTCTTTTTATGTTTTGTTCGTTCTATATTCTGTTTATCGTAAGAGAGTAAAATTTTCTGGAGAAATTTCATGAATTTTAATTTCAAGTCGAATTTTCAATGCATGATGTATTTAATATGTCACGAGTTAATTATTTTTGCTCATATATGAGTCGAAAGTAAACTGAATCTATTCCGACGGAGTGAAAGAAAGAGATCAAAGGGCTTTGGTGATATAGGGGAGCAGTTAAAGGAAGACATAGATAGTTAATAAAACATAGATAAGAGAAGTAAACAAAGACACCTTAGGAGATGTAAATAAAAGAAGACAGAAAACAATAAAATTAATGTAGCAATTTATTTAGTCGTTCATTTTGTATGAAAAGACAAATTATTTCTTAAGATATCCTGGATTATATTATTAAAAAATATATTACATTTTAAATAAAGATCATATAAATTATATATTTTTTGCAAATTACATTTATTTAGATATATACACTGAATTATGACCATCTACTTAATACCGTGTTGAGTCACCGTTCGCACTCATAACAGTCGCTGTTCTCCTAGGCTTTGTCTCCACTAGATGTCTGAAGATGTCCATAGGGATCTGCAGCCATGCTGCCTGCAAGGCTTTCACAGTTTCCGAATAAATCCAGTTGTGATATGCCTCACTTCCAGTTCCAAAACATCTCGCATATGTTCAGTTGAATTGATGTCAGGAGAAGTTGGAGGCTAATCAAGATGGCTGATATCTTTACTGTGTTCCTCAAAATACTCGTGAACAGTGCTGGCCCAATGCACTATCGTCTTGGGAGATTCCATTTCTCTCCAGGAAAAAAATTCAACATGGCAGGATGCACATGGTCTTCTAAAAGCTGACGGTAGATCTCACCACTGAAACGTTGGTCCATATGCACCAGGGGTTCTAATTCTTGCCAGCGAAACATGCTCCGTACCACAGCCAACAACCTGGATGTTTATCTTAAGAGAGTAAAATTTTCTGAAGAAATTTCATGAATTTTAATTTGAAACTAATGTCAAGTCGAATTTTCAATGCATGATGGACTCATGTTGGTTATGCTGCACCAGAAGGCGTCATTCGGCTTGTTGCATCAGACATTTGGCCTCATTCGACTGGCACACTTGATTCAGTCCTCCAGTGTCCAACCAACGTGTTGTTGACACCAGCATTTGCCGTCGACGTTGATCAGAGTTGAGGAGAGGCTGTCTCTTGGGTTATCTGTTGTGGAACCGTCTGTTGTTGGGTCGTTTCTTGCACCCCCCATATTGTATTGTAATGTCAAATGTCGCACAGTGACCTGCCGTTGTTCTTGTACAACTCGCTGCACCTTTCGCTCACCACAAAATTCCACCTTGGGTAATCCTTTACAATTCTGTCAGCGGGAAGTGGTGTGAGCCGTTGGATACCATTCTTCGTACACCTTAACCGCAGTGGGCCGTGAGAAATCGACAAGACCTGCCGTTACCGATATGAAAGCACTTGATGCTCGAGCTCCTACAACCACGCCCTTTTTGACACTACCTGATATCTTTATACTATGTCCATAACTGCTGCTTTATCACTTTGAATTGCATGATCAGATGCAAATTACTACTGTTCTGCTCTAGAGTATGAAGTTGTTTGACTGTAATCCATGCGGCATAGTTCATAGAGAATAAAATTGTACTCATTCTGATTTGGCTTCGTCTTTTCGAAGACTACTGCTTTGTAGTCTACGAAAATACATCTTGAAATTTCTGAATGATGGGTGGCTATTGTAGGACATTCGCAAGCTGATGACGCCAGAGTTTTAAACTTGTAAAGAGCGTAAATTTAAGGTCATAACAATATCAGGAGGAGAGAGACCTTGATTGTTTAAAAGTGTAGCGACTTAGTTCTTGAAACACCTGTGAGGCTGGACTATTTGGGACAGGACTGACATGACAGGAGACTGGTTGCTACACTATAGCCAATATACATCAGCTTTTTTCTGAATCAATGGTTAATTTATTTAATCTGCAAGCTCTATTTCTGTTGATAAACATTTTCTCTTTCATTTATAAAAGTTTCTTCAATTTCTTGAGAAGACTCAAAAAAATGTTCAATGTCCATTGTCAGGGGAAAAAAAAAGAAGAGATCTACTTATATTCATTAAAATAACACTCTTCTACAAAAGACATCACAGAATTCCAACAAGTACATACTGTATTTTCCTTTACATTCCTGATTTTATGATTACACCTTAACTTTTGGACAGCAGTGTAAATATAATGGCAAATTTGTGGCATACATCTAAAGTCATATTTTCTATCTTCAGGCATGTAGTCTACATATTCAGTGATTCTAAACAAACATTACAAAACAGCTAACGGAACTTTTTAATCAGCCTCAAAAATCACGTGGGATATCCACATTGACACCATTACTAGCAGCGTTTTTACCATGATCATAAAGATAGACGCAAGGACAAACAACTAGGTCATTTCTCCTCCTCTTTTACGTATGGGATGCAACTACACGAAAACATCTCTCGACAAACATCAAGGTGTTGTTTAACACTTCGTGATATCATCGAATAACTCCTGAATACGCGTTTAATTTTATTTTATTCTATTTTAACCTTCATCAAGCAGAAGTGTGGTGGTGTTTATAATTAACCGCAATCCTAAAAAATACTACTTATTAAATCTGACATTTTAATAACGTGACCTAGTTTTTACAATACTGATAGTAATTTTACCTTTAAATTCACACGATCGTTTCATTCCCAAGAACATTTTGTTCTTTATCATTTAATTAAAAAGACATGACAGATGAATTAATGTTGAAAAACCCGAAATGGAAACTCAAGTAAATGAAAAGTTTGCCAGAAGTTTAAAATGATGTTTTAATAGCCCTGGTAGACAGAGGCAGACATAGTTCCCATGACCAAAAAAATCCCATGAACTATTAATTATACATACGACAGCTGTTTCTCCAGCGTCAACTGTTACCAACCCCAACAGAGTTACTCAAACTTCAATCCATGTTACATAACTTCCCAGAACTGCAAGAATTATGTCATCGTGACGTCATTGGACTTAAGCCAATCAACGAGTTTGTCAATTTTAATCAGGCTAATATCTCCAGCCCTCTGGTGGTAGAAATTTATTTTACTTTTATAAATAATTATCTTTAAATTTCTTATCAATTTAATATTTATAAATAATTGTTTTTAAATTCCTTATTAATTAATCTAATATTTATAAATGTCTTTAAATTTCTTATAAATTTAATATTTATAAATAATTATCTTTAAATAAGCAAATTTCGTAATACAAACTTAATTTATTTCTTGTTTTTATTTCATAAATTCATCTAACCAGCGATGGCATTTGCTATTTATGAACTAAACGCTGTTAGAACTAAATGGAACCCCCACGTATTTAATTTAAGCGGTTACTGGCTTCTATAAATGCAGATTTCTCTAATTACAATTAGCCAGCCATTTCGATGAACTAATTGGTTAAATTATATACCTACGTTATTTGTGTAATATAATTATAATTAAGCTGTTCTATAATTAAGTATGTATTATTAGTGGTAGTAGTCAATAAGCCATTATTATTGATTCACTACAGATGCTAGACGTTCTACTGTAGCTTTAAATTCCTTATAAATGAGTCTTAATAACCACACATTCTACGGCGGTTAACTATAATTGGAAATGGAAAGGAGTTGTTGAGGGATTATTGATGTTTTGTGTCTATATTCTTACTTAGAAACACATCGGTTGCACAAGACGGCATGATATAGCTAAGAGAGGGTGATTATAAACCCGGAAGGTTGTGTACTGTTAAGAGAATTTGGGAGAAATTAGCTGGATGATACGAAGATAAAATGAGACTTAGAAAGGTGAATTTCAGACCATGCTGGTGAGTAAATTGTTCCTAAGCATATTCATTGAAAAGTTTCTGAAACTGCTAAGTAATCTCAAGAAAGACAATCGAAAATGGGGGTTATGTCGAAATCAGAGTAATGAGCGTACTTTTTCACTCCAGAAAAGAGCAGAGTCTATAGTAATCCATAAACCTTTTGCGTCACAAAAGAACGCTGTTAATTTGTCGATAGTAAGGCCTAGTAAGTCTTGACGGATTAAAAAGTAGATGACTAACAACGGCATGAAACGATTTGAACTGGCTGAGGATTGATGAAATAATACAGCTTAATCGTGGTAACAAAAGCCTGTTCGAACGATGCTTATTTTTGATTTGGGTCATTAGATTTTCCACATAACCATGACTCGAGCAAGCAGATCAGCTTAGTAATAGAAGCATACCGGCATGGAGAAAAACTAAAACCATATAAAAGTAATAATAAAATTCTAGTAAAACCAATGGCCACTAGACAAGGCGCTTGTTTTCACTACAAATACAGAATTGGCATATTCAAGGATTTGGTATCATAGACGTCATGTAGGCTATGACTGTGATGAAGTAGTCTTTACATTCAAATGTTCTTGATAAAGCAAACAGTTAAAGGCCTTCCTAATAACTTATTGCACAAGCGTATCAAAAAGTCCATCATGAGAAAATAGTTCCAATATTGAAGACTGGATCGCACTTGTTTATAACTGCGAAGTTTCTGGATAGTTTCTCAATGTGATCACCCTAGGGAGAAGAATGAGATATATTGAAATATTGTTAGTTTAATCATTAGCCCATTGAGTTCAGTGTAAATGGAGAATTTGTCCAAAGTTTTTTTTGTATTGGTTGATGATCAAGCTTTTCATTCATAATGGAGTAGATTTTGATATCGTCTGCAAATATGGTATCATTTTGATTAAGAATGCTAATATTGTTTGACCGATGATGAAAACGTTGAAAATTAAACATTATGGGAGTGAACGGATCAGAATAAGCTTGGTTGGCGATTACTTTATGCACACGCTAGGAAAGGTAGTTTCTGATCCAAGATAATGCAGGAATTTGAATTCCATAAAACCCAAGTTTCCAAATTAGCAATTCCTATGAGGCCTTGTCAAAAGCAGTTGAGATATTTGTGTAAAAGAGTTGAGAGTGAATGGCACATGCCCTTTCTTCATTGAATGAGAAAAATTCTAGAGAAATCCAGCAGTTGTGACTGTTGAACTAAATAGGTAGTTTGCGACTATCTTTACAGTTGAAAGATCATTCTAAGTATGGGCAAACATTCACAGTCGGTTAGACTGCTGTATTCCATATCACTGATATGGAATGATCTAAGAATACTTTCAACCCATGCTCTTAACATCCCAACAATATTTTTTTTTAACAACAACTATAAAGGTACCCTCGTATTTGACCACTCGGAAACTATGATGAGTCATTTTGTCTGCTCAAAACGATGGAAGATGCTGATAACAGCATACAGAATAGGTGCTACATTAAAGTGTAATGCTCTTTGATCTATAAAATTAGGTTATGGTTATGGGCTACATAATTTATATGGTCTCTTCATAGAAATACCACTGATTTCTCGGAAATAATCTAATATCAAATTCTAATGATGGATAATCGTTCTTGTTAAGTAATAATACTGCTCATAATTGAAATCGTCCCAAAAAGAATGGAAGGATTTACTTTAATATTTGCATGCATAATTGTAAACGATTAGCATTAAGCTGATGGGTACAGTGGAAGGCCCAATAACGTATCTCTTACCGCTTCCTCATGTAGGAATGTGAAGTTGATAAATGTTAGGAGACAAACAACACGATGAGTGAATGACCATCTAAGAGCTTGAAATGCCTTTAGAATGCTTAAAGTTACTTTATGTACATCTGAGGGAATTTGTTTACTGGGAAGAAGGTAGATGATCACTATGGTAAATTTACGTTCGTTGGAATCTGATGTCCGAAAAGTTGGACTGGCTAATAAACATGCAGACCAAGGAAACATATCCACATCACATCACAAACTTTCGAGATTTGAGAGCAGTATGTCCGCGAGGACTGTCCTGCTGTAAAATAGCTTTTGGGAGGAGCACTGGAGCGTAAAAAGGGCAGGAGCACTGATCTTAGAATGGCTTCAACGTCATGTCCCTTCATCGTACCACCAATAACGACCAGAAGTAAACAGCTATTGCAACTGATTGCTTCCAATACCATGATTCTAGATATTGACATAGTATGCCGTCCCCTGACGTAGCTAGATTGCTTCAGTCCCTACCTTCTCTTAAGGCATATATACACGTCCGTCTCTGGATCCTATACAGACACTTAATTCAACTTATGCACGGTTCTAATACCTCCCCTGCTTGGGGTTTTCATTAAAAAAAATCGTCACTAAAGACGATAAGAAACCAATTTTTCCCTAAGTGGCTCCTTCCCTACAGCACTGCAGACGCTGATGATGATGAGATGGAGTCAGCGGCAGACAAGGCAAACGGATGGCGAGAATTCAGGCCGACTCCTCACTGTAGTCTGATAATCGTGCTCCTCGACACTGGCACAGACAGGGATAGCGTTACGATATTAGAAATCTTGTGGCTCTACTGACAGATCCTCAAGATTTTTAAT
Organism: Mastigoproctus giganteus; assembly: GCF_048544385.1. Taxonomy (NCBI): domain Eukaryota; kingdom Metazoa; phylum Arthropoda; class Arachnida; order Uropygi; family Thelyphonidae; genus Mastigoproctus; species Mastigoproctus giganteus. The sequence goes on from NC_143585.1 coordinate 43,999,967, forward strand.
ATCATAATTCTGGTATGTTTTACTAACAGATCTATTTCCTGTCGCTATTCGACGTTCCGTCAATCCACCCATTTCGGACTTCTTCCGATGCCACCAGAGCCCGGAGACGTTTCGGAATACCTTCCTGTACTATCCAGCTTCACAATCCCAATGATCCACCTCATTTTTCTAAATGGAGAAATTTCAATGACGAGCAGTGTAATAACTATATTTTTCTTCTCTTGTATTAGAGATAATGAGCAACAGCAAAATTTATACAGGAGGATGTACTATATTTATATAGCGGTAATCTTTTAAAAATAGAGAGAATACCACCTTCTGATGAATCATTAATTTTAGGTAACTATCTGAACATTTTTTAAGCATATACAGGTGTTGAATTTTTTTTTGTCTGCTACTGCCCATCGCACAAAAAATACGAAGATTTGAAACGCTGAATATTATATTGCACATCAAACGATGTTCCCTACAGTTCCAGAACGATTTAAATTTAATTGCAAATCAAAATAATTGATGAAAGCCAAGAGTTGAAATATCGTGGAGTTAAATAATTTTATAATGGAAATTTTATGAAAACTTCCGAAGCAGAGTACTCGACATGTTAACCAATTTCAATAAGAATCGAACTCTGCTCAGCGAGATGTAAACAAAATCAAACGTGATCCACGTAGATGCACAATCAGGTGCGTCTGTGTGTATAGAAAGTGTCAAAGTGTCTCCATCTCTGTCAAATCCATGCCCCATCGAGTCGCCTATAAAAACATCGATTTGTTTTTATTTGCATGGTCCTCGGCCTCTCGCCGTTGCTCAAGCAAACACATCACGTGACCAGATGACAGATGGGCGAAGGAATAAGCATTGTGCATTGGTTCAGTGGATCTGGTGGGCTCGCAGTAACTGTGTGAAACGCAGCAACCTGTCATAAGGCTGTGGGTAGGAGAAAGTTTAATGTTCTCAAGGGAGCCCGTAATCATTCTATCGTTTTGTCGTCTTTCCGCTTCCCGCTGTTTGCAACACCGATGAAATCCTGCGATGATTGAACAGTTGTCCTGTTGCTAGTGACACGTTGTTGTCTACTATCAACATGACGTAGCTAAATGTACTCCGGTAATGATGTCTTCTTTGGAAATGATAGTACCGAATATATTAGGTTCTGTTAAAGAGGAAATATGGCTTTTATGACTTCCACCTGTTATTCAGTTCGAGCGATTAAATTTAAATTGATGTAACTCGCAGACTAGAGAAACGTGTGAGCTAAATTGTTTGATGTAGACAAAATGCAGTATTGCACATTTTGACGGCTCCATATTTCTTCTGTGATAATAGCGTGGACAAAAAATAATAAATGCAGAAAAATAAAAACAATTTCCGTACGCCAGTATTATGGAAAATGTAAGTTGTGGCGTTACCTGAAGAATGTTGGGTTTAAACCAGTTTCAGTTTTGATTTAATAATCCAATTTTTTCTTAATATATATATTTTAGTTCAGACCGTATTATAGTTCGATCCTACAATTTAATGTAAGCTCTTTTTTTTTTCTTAAATGAACGAAGAGGATAATAAGCCTGCTAACAAGACAGTGAGAGAGAGAGAATTTCTGATTGTACAATCATGAATAAACATTCATGATTGTACATGTAGCAATATTTATAGCTGTCATCTTGGAGAAGCTCTCTGATTTGAGGCTTCATAAAGTTTTCTTCTTTCACTTTTTCCACACTGATCTTTGGAATTTTCTCACTTAATTAATGAAATCCTCTTCATCTTCGCCTTCATCACTGGTCCAACCTAAGGTTGGGTAGGTGAGTCAAAGCCTAAGGTTGGGTCAGGTGAGTCAAAGCCTAACATCTTTCTCTGTCTTCCCAGATCTTGTCTTCTGTCATTCTCTTTCACTCAATTCCCTTTGTTCCCACACCTTCTCTAATCTGATCTCTCTATTTCTTCCTAGGTCTTCTTCTCGGCCTTTTCTTGCCCATTTTCATCTACCATCAATAACGACATTTTTCTTGGTAATCTGTCCAAGGTGACTCTTTTCATGTGTCCAAACCATCACAAACATAATGTAATCATCTTCTCCAAATTCAAATCGTGTGATATAATGATTTGCTGTAGACTGGCTGTCCTGTATGCATAAGAACAATATTTTGACGCTTCCTTACATAAACATTAATATACCAACGACTTTGAGGACACCGCAGATATTTCATTGATAAGTGCTGGAATGAATTGCTTCCAGTAATGTCTTCGTGTTATAATATGTCTCCTTTAGATGAACAGAGGGAGCAATGGGAATAGATTGCTTTAAGTTTCTTTGTGCAACAGAACAGCTTTCAGATTTCATTCTATGGAGTGGATGAAGAATCAGCAGCAGAGCAGACTGTTCACTGTAAAGAATGTGGCCATATACTTTCTTTTTTCGATAGTGAGACACTTTGAAGTTCTTAACCAATGGTTTCTGTTTTCTTTTTGAGGCGAAAGTTAGATTTCTAACGAGGTCATTTAATTGGTAAATAGCTCCGGCTCCGATGTCTTTTCGTCAGGTGTATACTCAGGATCGGCTGAAGCTCTCAGCAATTCGCCAATCACATATTACATTTTGTTTTTCAAAATTGAGTCCATGGAGGTAGTACCAGAACTGGCTTATTGTCATCGTGAGAGATTGGCCCCATCTCTGAATCTATGTTCGGATAAACAAACTTGTGCTTCATCTTCACTGATAATTCTGTTATATTCACATTTCAATAACAATCACCATCGTGGTATTTGGGCTTTCTACATATCATGGGTATGGCAAACGTCACTGACTATTTCCTTTTGTTGAACTAGTCAATCCATTCGTTCAGGCGGTACAAATAACATGTAGGATCTGTGTTTTATATTGGTCGCCTAGAGGATAGCCAAAATATAACTGGTAAACTTCTGGATACAATAGCCAAAGTCAGCTGATTTTCATTAACTGAGCTCCACGGGATACATTCAGATCTTACAGAAAATAAACAAATAAAAATACCCTAAGCTCCTTGAAATCCATACTAATTGGCAAAATTTGTTTAAGGAGGTCGCTTTGTGCTCTTCTGTACATATCACTCAGCCAGACGAAGTCAAGTAGGGTTAAGGTGTTGGACACGCATGAGCGGCACTCTCTGGTGGTTAAAAGTGCCATCCCAATGACTGGTAAAATGTTGAAAAGGATTAAACATTACTTTAAGATGTATCCTAAACGATGTTGATGGTTACATATTATTCTTTATTGATTTAAAAATAATATATTATTATAAGGACCTTGCACCCCTCTCCAGCGACATCTAATGAGGGTTACGAAGGCTACACTAAATACTTTTCATTAAAAAGCGCTCAAGCAAACCAATTACTCTGGCTCAGTCCACATATATTTAAATAAATTTGTAGAACCATCTCGTGAAAGAAATATAAGAGACAAATATTTTAAATAAGGAAATTCTGCTCAAGTAAATTATTCTATATGTCCCTAAATTATAATTTATCGATTCTCTGGGGTGCTTGAAACATTTTGCAATACTACAGTACATTCACGAGAAATTTCCATCAGAAAATTGCATTCGCATTTTGAGTGGACCCACAATATAGCTATTGCAGCCACCGAACTGTCTTTGCTGATACAAAGTTTTCATTTCATCAAAGACGTCAGCACATATCAAAGATCTGGAGTCATATCTCTCCAAGAAATGCGTATAATAAAATGCTTCCCATCTTTTACTTATATCTCGATCTGAACGTTCGCCCTTTTAAAGATATGCATCTCTATGTCGGACTAAAGCCATTTTGTGTGTGTGTATCTGACAAAACAGGCCCATAAAAATGAACAATTTCTGGAGTTTACTCGTTGGGGTTTGATCTTTTTTTGTTTTATTTATTATTGTTGTTGTTTCCAAAGCTGTTTTTGTCGAAGTCTGGTTGTTTTAAAGCCCAGCTGTGGCTTTACTACCACTCTAAAGTTTCTCGTAGAGAAACAGATGTCTTCGGGACATTTAGGAACACCCGGATAGTCAAAACTTAATCGTAAAACAATGTACTAAAGCATAAACAATGCCAAAAATGCTACGTAATTATAAATTTTTCGCGCAAGCGAAAAATAAAATATAAAATTAGCCATAAAATATTTACTAGAAGTTTTGCAAAATGCGTGCTAAGTTGGATGGGGATTTTTACGGCCCTTATGGCGTTCATTATTATCTCCTGCGGGGAAAGCACGTAACGGTGTGCAGCTAGTAAAGAATAACTGAAAGGTTGAAAAAAAAAACAAGAGTGGATATCCAAAACTTCATTTTCTCCATTCTTAATTGGATTATAATACGAAGCGCCACCTAGTTGCTGCTAATAAACTTTTTTTGTAATTATAATCGCATCTAGACAATATATTCCACATTATGGGTTTACCTAGACACATTAAGGATGCCATTGTGCCCCACAAAATTAGTGCAATACTGGTATCGGGGGGAAACTTTGAAGGCGACGTCCTTTTTAGCTGTTCATAGAATCGCTGTAATTTATGGGTAAGTTCTACGTGAAACTCTTTTAATTGTTGCAATCTCTTTTTTTTTTTTTTCTAATGGTCTTTTCCCTCTAAAACCCCCTTCCCCCGTTTCTGTTTTAATACGAAACTTTCCTAAAGGGATAATTAAAATGAAAAACGCTCATGGTTTCATTTAATGATGATGGGTTTTAATTTATTTTATCCTAATTGCAAGAAAGAATAGCTCTCAGTACCATGCCATTAGGAGAACTTCATTACATGAATTAAGAAAAAATTGAGGAATAACAACACAAGCTGACGTTCTGTGTACAAGAAAACCCGAATCACTCATTCGAAACAAGAACTGGGTATTTCTGAAAGTCATTCTTCCTCGACTCTATCCCACTATTCTAAAGTCACGTTGGTACGTTTTCTTTGGGTTAAATTTTTGGAGTTGCTTCTCCTTTTCAATTTCTTGAGAAATGTCTCACTTTGTATACCAGTAATCATTCTAATTCTTCCTTCAAACACGGTTTCATTAATTCGATCGCTTTATAGCTCAAAATAGTTAGTAACATACACCAGTGCTCAAAAATTAAGAAACAAACACAAAAACAAGTATACATTTTCAAATACAATTAAAAGTAGAATAAAATTCTTCATTTGTGACATGCGATACAGTAACTCTAAGTAGATCTCTAACAACAGATTTTAGATTCCAAACGTCGATGAATCCATAACTATAAGTTTTTAATTTTTACTTCGCAATAATCAAAATCCCGTCTTCCAATCGATGGATGCTAGAAATCGAGCCACGAGTAACTATTCCATAAGCACTTGGACAAGGGATGTGATCTGACAAGCATCGGAAAAGGGATGACTGTTGGGTGCTGTCTAATGGAAACCGAGTCTCGTGGGCTGTTTGCGAAGTACTGTACTTAAGGTGTTCCAAGATTAGAGAGATAATGGATAGAGCAAAAGTCGCCAGGCCAATGGCGGGCTCTCACGCCTAATCAATACTCGTGGTGAACGTTCCTCCTTGTGCAAGTCGATAGATGGAAAACGGTTGAATGGCTAACGATGTACTCTAACCAGGAGATGACCACCGGTGTTTCCAAGACCACGATCCAACGAACTCTACTCCGTATGGACCTCTGGAGTAGGCGCTCCGTCAAGGTACCCATGCTTTTGGCCATCGATCGCCAACGATGCCTAAAGTTTGCATCTGACTGGTGTCGTTGGAATATTGACAACCAGGAAAAATTGCTTTTTCCGATGAATCATGTTTCCTGTTATACCGTGTGGACGGCAGATAGAGGGTATGGCAACAAACTGCGGAGAGGAATCACTCCGATGTCCTGGTCCAACAGATACAGGCAGGTGGTAGCAGTTTTTTTTTTATATGGGGGATGTTTCTGAATGCTAAAAACTACCTCTCCATTGGGGCTGATCAAGTATACCCCTTTATGGTGAGTCTTCCAGGATGGCATAGGTATGTTCCTGAAGGATAATACTCCCTGCCACTTTGCTGGTGTTATTCGATAGTAGCTAGCCGAACACGAAAGTGACTTCCAGGAACTATCTTGGTGGCCAAATTCGCCGGATATGAATTCCACAGTACATCTCTGGGATTACGTGGATCGACAGATCCCGTGTTTAGATCCTTCACCACGGACTATGGCAATCTACGGAATGAAGTCGTGGCAACATGGTACAATATACCTCCTGCAATCTTCAGAAGCCTTATCAAACCCATGCCTTGCCGTGTGGCGGTGGTACTGGTAGCAAGAGGAGGCCATACAATCTATTACGTTGGCGGTCATAATGTTTGGATTGGACAGTGTATATGTTGATAATTCGTCTGTCCTTAGCAAACCCTGCAAAGGCTTCCCTGGATTCACCGTTGGGGTTTTTATTGTTTGTTATTTATTTATTTTATTATTTTATTTATTGATTTTTATTTTGTTCTGTATTTTCAATCTGTTTTGATCTCTTGCAATTCCAATCAATGCAATCAACTGTAATTTGCATAATGTACACCCTTCTAGCTGAACCAGGCTGTTCTAGGGGTGCCCACTGATGCGGAAATAAAATTATATTAATAATAATAATAACTTGGAACTAGAACTTGAGATCCAAAAGAATGAATAATGCCTAGAAAGATGGTGAGATGGAATTAGGGGTAGTACGGAAGACGTAAGAGGGGGAAGATCAAAATCCTTATTATCAAGACTTTCGAAAGAAAGAGAGAACACTTCTTTTTTAAGAGATTGCTTCATTCTTCCTTGCACTTTCTAAGAACTTTATCAAACTCTTTAAGAATCGTATTCCCAAGTGAATTAAGATAAATGAAAATACCTCTTGATCCAGACCTTTGCATCCTAAGCTACACCATAAAAAAGAGAGCTTTGTTCCTTTTTCTTCGGTGGTCTCGGAACATCTTCTCACGTGCTCCACAGGTCATACAATACGGTGAATATTCTAGGTGAAAATACGACAGAAGTAACCCTTAAATTCTTTCGGAGAAATGTTCCCTGTATTTTTTGTCCCACTTTCAATAAGACATTCCTTCAGAGAATTTCTCCCGCCTTTTCTCAATGGCGACTTCCCCTCTCGGTGACATACCAGGAATGCCTGCGTCCGCCTGAACTACAAAAAAAGAGGAAAAGCTCTTATGACAGAAGATTCTTGCGCGCTCGCTCTCTCTCTCTCTCTCTCCGTGCGACTGCCTCGATATTTCGATATAACCGTTTCTTTCGAAAGTAACTGAAAAGTGCGCTCGCAGTGGAAGAGGCAAAACACAAGATCGGATTAGGTTCGGCAGATGGCAGCATTTTTTTTTTCCCTCTCAAGATTTTAGTTTCGTACGAGATCTTAAGTTGCTTCAAGATGTTCACAATATTCTGGCTACTTCTTTTTATTACGAAACTTCTGCCATGAATGCCTTTCAATGTGACTTGATATTTAACAATCGCCTGTTTTTTTTTCATCTCTTCGAAAGCGTAAAGTCTTAATCCGATTGTAACACTTGCGCATCAAAGCCGATTGTAACAGAAAAATTATCCATCTTTGAATAGAAATCATTTCTAGACACGTTTTAATTATTTAAATGCGTGAACCGTGCAGAGTAGTCGTGACAAATGCCTTTTCTGAACCAAAAATATCGAAATTAAGGGAAAAAGAGCGTTAGTTGCCTAAAAATTGTCAGGGACATTGATGAAAATATTTCTTTATAAGACTCCTTCAAAAACAATAGGTGTCTCATTAATATCTGTATTGAATTATGTAAAACTCTAAGATATAAAATCTTAAAAGGAAATTGTATATAAAGATAACAGATCGTCGTTCCCAAACTGAGAAATTTAATAAGAAAGGATACGTCAGGAATAGTTATATTGTAAAATAAAATATAACAAATCAAATAAATTGAATAAAGTGGATCGTTAAAAAGGGGGGGGGAGATTAAATTAAGGAGAGGGCTAATCGAAGGGAAGGGAGAGTCGTGGGAATTACTGCGCAAAAATTTCTACCAACAGATGAATAAACACTCAGCTACAAGTACCGTAAACGAATCTAAAGGTCTAAAACGGGTAGCAGGGTCGCTGGAGAACAACAATAGAAAGGCGAGCCGGATTAGTCGGAGCATCCCTTTGATCAGAGACTCCGGGAGACAAACAGGAAGTAAGTACACGACTAATACCGTGTCCAAAACAATAGGGCTAGCGACTGGTTGTCTGCAAAAGCTTGTTCCGCAGAAATTTAGGTAAGTGCGAAGTAGAAAGAGGTGTCTGTGGAAGTGGTCGGCCGACTTCAAAAAGAGCAGACGGCCTGGAAAAGTAATACTGATATTAAAATGGGAGGTTGGATCTAGCGGGGATGGAGACAGCATGGGAAACCCACACTAGCGAATAGTCGGGATGTAAATTTAAATATTGAAGTACGAGTGGTTACATTTCTGAGCGAAGGTGGGCTAACAAAAAAAAGGCGGTACACAAATTCGGAGAACAAAAAGAGAGCGCGAGTAGCCAAGAGTCCTGGCCTGTCCTGTCAGCCAGTTGAGAAAGTTCTGACAAAGTTAAGATGGAGTAGTAAGTTGTGTAGGTTTAATAAGTATAAGTGCAGTCAGTAAGTTAAGAAAGGTTAGATATGTTTCATGATAGAAGAGAACAGTCGAGTAGTTGGTCATATGGTAGGTGATAGAAGAAATATAGTGGAGAGAAATAAGTCTAGTCCGTAATCGGAAGGCAGTGAAAGTGGCCAGTGTGCAAATGAATGTTGTGTAAGGAGAGAAATAACTGTAGTCCGTCATCTGAAGGCAGTGATAAAGGCCAATGCGCAGATGAGTGAGCTGAGAAGGTAAAGTTGTAGACCCGAGCCCGTCAGAATAGCTGAACCGAAGGCTAAGTAGCAGTATCGAAGACCAGCCCATAAATTCCTAAGAGACTCAGTGATGCCCTATCCAGACATAGACTAGAGCCCATTGAGAAATGGAAGGCCCTACCAAAAGATCCTGTTCAGTATCAGAAGTAAGTGTCTAATTAACTTGAGTATTCACTTGTAAATTATAGGACTCTAAAGAAGGGTTAGGAATCATAAGAGGGACGTTACAACATACATAATAAGAGATATGTACTTTAAAAAAATGTGTAATTAAGATAAGGTTCCCTAGATAAAGGTAAAGAGAGGGAGATTCATAGATGTAGAACATTTTCTTCGGTAACTTAAAGTAAGGTAACAGTTTTGGAAGTGGGATAATTCAGAGGGATTATAGAAAGAGTGTTATATATATATGTGATACACTGAACTGTCATAAGCTGACAAGTCAGAAGTAATGTTGTTAGCATAACTTAGGGATTGAGATAAACAGGCCTGACGTAGCCCAGTGGTCAGGAGCGAGAGTGCATAGCACGTGTTCCTTGAGGGGACCGGGGTTCAAGCCCGTGACTACTAAATACGATAAGTATTTGTATTGACAATTTATTGTAAACTCTACTGTCGTGCCGGAGTATAAACAGAAAAAAAAATTATTTATTTATATTGATTTAAAAGGTTTTTTTTTTTTTTTTAAGGAGCATTAGCAACTAAGGCCATATTGCTCCGGGTCATGCGGTGGTCATTCCCTGACCTTTCCGCATCTGGTGGTGACGGGCTCGAACCCCGGTTTAATCAAGAAGCATGTGCTACGCACTGCTGCTCCTTCCCACCTGGCTACGGAGGCGCCATATTTAAAATGGTGAATGCTAATGTATTAGAAAGGATAAATAATCTAATTAGAAAGAGATTACCCTTAATGTTGGAAACAGAGAAATTTAATTGTTAAAAAGGGAAGATTGGAATGTGAGAGACAAGCCTGATTTATTAGAATAAAAAGAAATGATTTACTCAGAGAATGTTTTGCTAAGTAATGTATAAAAAGAGTGGAATAAGAATGTTACTAACCTTGTGATATAATGGAAGAAGTTGTACAAGAATATAACTAAACTTAACCAACCATTTTATGCTTGTAAGGTAATAGAACAATACCAATTATAATATGTACTGGATCATTGAAATATTTCATTTATGTAATAAAACCTTGTGTATATTTTAAACGAAGTCTTTGTTTAGTCATTTTGAACATACAGCCAAAACCAATGGAGGAACATAATAATATAGAAACCCCTTAGAACCTGAAAGCTCCTGATAGACATACGAGTCAGATTGCAAAGTGGGGAATTGTAAAGTACCTTTATTAGGTAATAATAAATATAAGGGAGGATATAGAAAAAGGGGGTTAAAATAAAAATAATGTAAGGAATAAAAGAAAATATAATATAAAGTAAAGAAAGAAAATAAAAAACTCCCCCCCCCCCACAAAACACTGCTCTCAAAGAATTTCTTGGTTTTATATTTAGTTTCAGGAAAGTTTCGTATGCTGAGTGCCAAAATAACCAGCTAAATTTTATGGCGTTTATATATACTGATCATCATACATTATGTGCTAGAATACACTGATGTTCAAAAGTTCAGGAACTCACACAATTTCCACTGCTTTAGAATTGTTTGATATTAACATCTTGGACCACCGCTGGCCCGTTTCATTGTTCTGATGCGATGTGACATCTAGTCAAAAAAAGGTGTTGGAAATCGACACGAGGATTCATTTGAGCATTCATCTTACAAAATGTCTGTCACCCCTACATTGATGTGATTAGATGATTGTTTTGCTAACATACTCGTCTTTTCAGTTTACTCCACTTGTGATCAATGGAATTAAAATCTGAGGATTGTGCTGGCTAGGGCAGATGCTTGAAATCTTCAATACAAATTTGGCCAATGGATGGCTGAATTGTCATTTAGAAAGTACTCCTATCCATAGAATTGAACGTGCAACACTGCCGGATGTATCTGATGTGAACAAAATTCGGTTACACTCTTGAGTTCGTGGCTTCCGCCAAGGGATCATTGGACCGAGAACTGAACTGTACTGTTACAGTTCAGTACAGTATTGCAGTAATTACAGTACAGCAGCCTAGACCTTCTGCACAGGGTCTGTGCGGATAGCACTAATTATAACTACTGTCCTTCCCTCACCGAGTGGAACGACCCTAGAACGAACGCAACTCAATTTATGAACATAATACACATGGGCATATAAGTTAGTTCTTGAATGCTCCTAATATGGCAGTTTTTTTTTTTTTTTTGCTATTGGTAAACTAAACAAAAGGATAGTTCCAGTACCTCGTACTATTAATTCGTCCATCCTTTGCTTCCCGACACCAACACAGCTGCATTTTCCGGTAGTTGTCTGAGATCAGTGGCTTCCATGCCCACCACCTACTCCCGCAGTGCATTCTTTCTAGGATTCTTCTCACGGTACAGGAACTTTGCGAAGTCCCACATTAAATCCAGAGGCTAATTGTTCCATTGTTTGGCGGAGATTACACCACCTTACATTTTCGATTCCATTCGGTGTTTTCCATTTGTTACACTCGAATGAAACTAGTCTTTGCATTCAATAAGTACAGCCGTCCTCTCTACTGTAGCACCTGATAAACAATCACTGACAACCTTACCTCTCTGCTCTATGGCTCTCTGTCTTCTAACTTCTCCACTAATGCCGGTGTCCCCCAAGGTTTAGTTCTTTCCCCCACTCTTTTCCTCTTGTATATTAATGACCTTCTCCCATTGACTGGAAATCCTATCCATAGTTTTGCCGATGATAGCACATTGTATTCCACTTTCCATTTTGAGAAACCTTGCCCTGCTCAATCAGCTTCAACTTCTCGAAAATCTGCTAACAAATTCCCTAAATGCGGATCTGCAGGTAATTCTCCAGTGGGGCAGAGACAACTTAGTTGATTTCGATCCTTTAAAACTCAGTCTTGTCTTATATCTTGCAAAAAGGATTCTTCTACTCCTATGTTGTTGTTGTTATTTGGTTTTTAGGAGCATTAGCAACTAAGGCCATATTGCTCCGGGGATATGCGGTGGTCATTCCCTGACCTTTCCGCATCCTCCGTATTTGGTGGTGACGGGCTCGAACCCCGGTCTAATCAAGAAGCGTGTGCTATGCACTGCTGCTCCTGCCCACCTGGCTACGGAGGCGCCTTCTGCACCAATGCTTATCTTTGGTGACACTCCGATTTCTAGGCAAGATGTTATATCTCTTTTGGGGATTACCCTGATTTCTACTCTCTCTTGGCACAAGCACATTACAAATATTGCTCCATCTGCATCTAAAAAACTTGGTTTTCTCTTTCGCTCTCGGCGTTACTTTTCTTCCAAACAGCTGCTCACTCTATATAAATCGCAAATCCGCTCAGACATGGAATATTGTTCCCACATCTGGGGTGGTGCCTCAAAACCTCTCTCAGGCTTCTTGATTCCATTCAGAAGAGGGCAGTTAGGTTAATTAATGACTCCTCTCTAACAGAGTCTCGCCATTCGCTGTCTCATAGACGTACTGTTTCTGTTGCATGCCTTTTCTACAGATACTTCCATGGGCACTGTTCTTCTGAATTGGCTTCTATAATTCCCGCTCTCTCTTTCAAAACAGTCCGAACACGTGCCGCCACCAGGCAACATCCATTTACTGTCCAAATTCAAACTCACAGAACCAACTTTCCATCTTCCTCGTTTATTCATTCAACTGCCGTTTTCTGGAACAACCTTCCTTCATACGTATTTCTTGAAAATTACAGTCCACAGAAGTTCAAGTCCAATATCAACAAATATCTTCTCTCATCTTCTCAACCTCCAACCCAAGTACGGTATTAAGTACTATAGGTTCTAATACCTCTCGTGTTTGGGGTTTACATAATAAAAAAAACAAAAAAAAAAACTCTTTGGATGTCCGTGAGATCCAGTCTGCTCCTCTTTTTCAATGAATTAATTTCAGTACTATGTCTTGTAACTGTGGTTTTTCGAATTCTTCTGAGCATGCCACATCCATCCGACCTCTCCAGTAGTCAAAATGTCAATTTTTTTGGGACTTTATGTAATAATCTAAGGATTGTAGAGTCCAAAATTTCCCTGACCCTAATAAAGTGGCCGGGCAATGACTGAATCTGTTTACATTTGCTTAAGCTTTGCCGTCTCATTTCCTGTTCTCATGTTTTCACTGGCGTACAAAGGTGATTAGATGACCGTAATGACCATCGAACAGAACCATTCAGACCAATAAATTAGTTACTGTACGCCGTATTCAAAAGGTCAGAAACATCACGAAATTTTCGTCGTACACAAACCACATCCTCTGCCGATTTGCACGAACTGTCTTCCACTAATTCTCGCAAAGTGATCCACAGAAAATATAGATTAGCCATTCCTGAAAGCCTTGCTAGTAAAAAATAAAGGCATTGTTCCGAAGAACGCCATACGAAACATGAAAGGAAAAAGTACGTTGATAATAAGCATTGACCTTCATCTAGAGGTTTTCTCGACTCAAGTGTTTCGAGAAGTGGGAATTCCATTTATTGTAAAATATGATTCATCATAACCAGAACATGGCTGACAAACTGAAAATCACGTGAACATTACGAAATGAGCCACTGACAAAAGTTGCTGATTTTATTCGTATCGTTTTGGTAATAATTCTTGTGCAGGAAAACTATGAAATCAGTATAATCTGCTCATGTAATGTCTTCCGCATTCTTGAAACATTTACACGTTACAGATTTCTGGCACTTTAGCAGGAGATACTTGCACTTTTCGCTCTTCAAAATTTGTGGTTTTCCAAAATCTTCTTCTGCCATTGTTTACTCGCACTGATTTCGGCGTCATCTTCTTCTTTTTCCAGTCACACAGCTCCCTGAGGAGCTGTTGTGGCCACCAATAATTTTAAGCAGTTTTGTGATTAATGGTTAATATCCTGAAAATAAAGACTTTTTTAACATACAAGTATGTTTATAGGAACCTTTTCACATCCCCTGCCGATAAACCACATCTCTAAGTATCTTGTGACATCCCTATTCCAGAACTGGTAACTTATTCTAATACAATTTGACATCTCTCGTTTTGATATTTAAATTGCCATTGAGTTGTCTTCTGATAATAATGTAACAATGGAGTGATTAGTCGCTTACTGATGAGAGATGAGCTAGCAATAACGATCGAAACGGCCTTTGGTATCTCATTAAAAATAAATAGCAAATTTGTATTTCTTGTACAGAAGTAAATGTATTGAATGTTTTCTACGAGTGACTTGCCTCTTTTTTGCTTAATAAAAAACAAGCATTCTCGTGAAAGGGAAAACAACGTGGTGATTAAATTATTTCTACCATCAGCCAATGTAACAGTTCGCTATCCCAACATGGTTGTGGTATTGATTGACGGACAGCATTCTCCAGGTTATTCTAAAGATGCTCAATGCAGTTCAAACCTACGCTCAAGACTAGCAATGGCATACCCTGATGTTTTCTCTCTCTATCTATGAACAGATTTCACACCCATACTTTTTTTTTTGTTTTACTCTAATAAGATCACGGATACACACTTGATTTAATTAATCAAATTATTATCTGTAATTGAATACGGGTGTCTGGAAATTTCGATGAATTTTCCCCTAAATATTTAACCGCTTTCTCTACATCTCCACGTAATATTTTCCCCTTCGTGTGCTTTCCTTCCAGATCATAAAATGCTCTTATGGATAATGGCTAACCAGTAAACGCGAACCGTTTATCCTGTGCACGACTCAATCGTAAATCTTGTATCCTAATGGCAAAATAAAATAGCTCCAAATCCTCTCAACCCATCACATCGTACATGGCCGATGCGCACAAATAACATGATAAATTTATTGGATATTTTTTGCTGCCTAAACTCTCAACGTAATCCTGTTTCTGTCTCCTAATACCCAATGTCTACCTGAAGAGAGATTTGTATGTCGACTCAAATACATGCAGAGAAAACACATCACTGAAAAAAATAAAATAAAAATAAATTACGTCCTTAATACTTAATATTCATACGAAGCCTTTTATGTAGATCGATATAAACAAACGTGATTTTCAGAGTATTCTCTAGTGACCATATTCTTATACATAAAACTTCAAATAGCATTATCTACAAATTTCTAATATACTTACGTTCGATATCTCTATTTGTTCACAACAGTTCGAAGAGACATTTAAAATTGAACTTTATAAAATCGAAGAATATAAAATCAGATTTTTTCTTTAAAATATTCGAGAGAGGGCGCTGTTTGAACAGATTGTTCAATGTGCTGTATTGTAAATTATTTAAAAGTTATTTTTTAACGATAAACTGGTCACAATTTACAATACGAATAGCAGTATTTTTAATTTAAAATAATATAAAATTAATATTAATAAAATAAGTTTCTTTCTAATACATTTACCAAAAGAAATTGTATTACTTTAATAATTCTATACACCTGTATAAATTTTATGGAGATTATTTATTGGAGATTGAAATGAAAATAAATTTTAGTTCATAATTATTTAAATTAAGAAAAAAAAAAGATTGCGGTATGGAATCAGCTGCTTTTACTCTTTAAATATGAATTGTTTAATAAAAATGGAACTTTTCTCCATGAAATAGAACCTGTCCCAAAATAAATGGTTTCTTTAAAGTACACAGTAAAAAGAATGGGCTAACACGAGCGATTCCTAACTAGTAAATGGAAATATATCTCTCTTTTTCCAGTTTAGTACATTTAGTAAAGCCCAGTGAGTCGGAGATAATGTTCGCAGCATCCCTTTTCCATCAACCAATGAGCAGTGCAGTCACTTTTGATGTTTATAAACAGACGTTAACTTGATCAAAAAAGAAACACACCTAGAAATGGAAGGTAGGTAGGCAGGCAAGTAAAGAGGTAAATAAATATATATATAAATAAAAAGAGAATACATTGCACCCATTTGCACCTTTCCTTCGGTATTAACACTAAATAAATGATCTTTTTAGACAGTTTCAATGAAAAAATAATTTTTGACTGTCATGAACTTTAAAACACATGGAAAATGTCATTCCTTTGCCTTGTTTAAGTTGACAATTTCATAGGTTGGAACTCTGCTACAGGGAGGATACAAAATATTGGCTGCTATACGACGATAACTTTGGTCGCATTTAGGTAGCCCTTTTCTTCACAGCGAAGAATGAACCAAAGGCATTCCTCTCGATGCCCATATGAACAATGGCTTAAAAGGTACGGACTGTAAAGCATGTCAACCAATCTTAGGGGGGGGGGGAGGACCTGGCAGACGTATATAAGACCCTGAAAGGAATGAGTATGGATTTTGACTAGTAAATGAGAGAAAAACCAGGGAGCACAAATAGAAAATACTGTGATGTAGCAGAAGGCTGGATCTCATGAAATGTTGTGTCAACCATTAGTATGAATTGTGGGCCAAAGTGGTATAGGTGGAGAGGTCTGTAAAGTGCAAAGAGGAATTACGGTGAATGATAGAAATTTTTTTCTTATTTTTGGCAGATGCAAAAAATAATACAAATTTGTAATAATAATTTAGTTCTTATAATACTAATACTAATTTACGACTTGAATATAAATAAATAAATAAATAATTAAATAAGTTCTATGGACAGATTTGTTGTAATGAATGGCACTGCGATATAAATATTGTAGATGATCTTCGTGGGAGTGATTTTGTTTAAAATTAAAAGTTGACAGAGGAATTGAACTTACATGGTAATAACCTACCCCCATCCCATGGAAACCATGGTAATAAAGTGAGGGAATCTTTTTAAATGATTTTTCAAATATTGTTTATTTATATTTATAGAAATAAAAAGCTTTCAATGCAAGGTTAATTGGTAACTGAATCGTATTTATAGGGTTATGTAGTCATGCATTTCAAAATATGCAACTTGCAATCTTTCGGATGTCTCTGTCTCAGAAATCGATATTAAATGTCATATATTCCCATCCTTTCTGCATGATACCTTATCATGCAAATACTGCTATAAGTTTTATGTTTTATCAAACATATACCATTCTTCTATCGAAATTGATGAAGTCCTGTTCCATCTTTTCTAAAAAGAGGAGTATACAACCGGTATGATATTTACTGAGGAATTCAGTAATGAAAAGACAGATATCAGCGAATTCAAGACATCCAATATACTGCAGACCAATTATCTCTTTTGCTTCCATGTCATCCGTACTGTTTATAGAATGAATCCATGGTGGGACAGCCGTACAGGGCTGCTCATATCACCAACTATACGCAAAGCGAAACTTCCACTATAACTACATCTATAAATCACGTCATCCACATTGCCCAACTTTAAGGAAACTGACTTGGGATGCCATCTCCTAACCATAAGTGTTCTACTTTAGCTCTGTCTGATTTAGATGGTCTTCAAAGCTAAGTATCCCACCTAAGTGTGAGAGCGTTTGTTTTTGTTACCGCGGCTGAAGCTCCTATTTTGGTTTGGTTGGTTTGGAAACAGTGGCAAAGAGCGTTGCCACATTATATAAACGGATACAGTTCCCCAGTTGATTGTTTCTCTTCAAGAACACAGGGACTGGAGTGGAAAAGTGAAGACGTTGCTTAGACACAAAGAGTTAGCAATTGGCATTTTTTTTTCCACCGAGTTTTCTCGTCTTTTTACTGGATACATCAGTGAGCTCGCTCTCTCTCCCCTTCTCTGTCTCTTTCTCTAGCTACAAGATATTTTCACACTGAAACCTACTCACACGTTTCAGCTGCGAAAATGATTTTCCTGAAGTGCACTTTGTTAAAGGATGATGGTGCATTTTGTTTAGAAATGCATCTTCAATTTATTTCGCTCTCAGTTATTTTTCTCTATTGAGCTAGAAATGATGCTGTCAGGGATGCTGCCTCTCTTTCTTTCCTGCAAATGATGTCTTCATCTCTCCCTCTTTTCCTCCCCCAGCGCGCACCCATACAACACAAGTGAATCCCTCTCTCTCTTTCTCTCTCTCTCTGCTTCTTTCCTTTCTCCACTTCAAACGCATCAAAGCGGAATGAATTGATTTTAGAAAATCCTTTAAATGTTGGAGCTCGATTATCCGTATGTTTTTCTTTCGTTTTTTTTTCTTTTCTTCTAGATTTTCAGTAGAGAATTACAGAACGTACTAAGAAATATGATCGCTTCACACAAGGAACAAGTCAGAAACTACCGTGTCACCTTTTCAATAGAAAACGACGCTCTTCAAATTTCTTTTTAATATTATGGATTACAAATAATGGAAACGTTTGTAGTTTTTTTTTTTTTTAAATATGAAGCTACAGTGAATGAAGGGGCGATTTTAAATGTTTCTTTTGCGATTAAAGTGTCATTTTCGTTTGCAGTTATTTGGGAAATTGTGAAAATAATTCGTCGAAAATCTTTAAGATCTCAATACCAATTCAGGAATACTTGCGTTTATATTTTATTAAAGAATTTATTTAGATTCTTGAAAACGAAGGCAGAAATGCTTAAAGAAATGCACGAAAGAAAATCTGGAGTATTATCACCAAGTTATGTTGCTGTTTCAAGATCGGCCATATCAATATTCTAGTTCATATGAATGAATCTGATGATTCAAGTTCTGATCAGCCATATAAAGCAATCAGTTCGGACAAAATTATCATAATTGAAAAACTGAATTTTAGAAAATAGAAGAATTAAAGTTCCTGAACTTCAAAAGGAGAAAAAAAGTGTTTAAACATTTCCTATAGAATCATTTTAACAATAATGCATGCATTTGGGAATTTCCAAAGTTAGTGCAAGGTGGGTTTCCAGAAATCTTTCCATTGATGACAAACATCAGAGGATGAAGTCATCAAAAGAGAATTAAAATTAATTCTTACTAATCCAAATGTATTTTGATCCCGTTTGGTGACTGGTGATGAACCTTGGCTATGTTTTTATAA
Organism: Mastigoproctus giganteus; assembly: GCF_048544385.1. NCBI lineage: Eukaryota > Metazoa > Arthropoda > Arachnida > Uropygi > Thelyphonidae > Mastigoproctus > Mastigoproctus giganteus. The sequence goes on from NC_143585.1 coordinate 44,018,807, forward strand.
TTCAAATTAGAAAATATGCTGTGGAAACACACGAGATCTCAAACAAGTCTAGAACCATCAGCTGGAAAATATTAGCCATAGTTTTCTAGGATATAAAAGGATTATTTCTAATAGATTACCTTGCATCTAAAAACCCCCAAAAAACAGGGGAACATTATGTCAACCTTATGCCAAAGTTAAACGCAAGTTGGTGGATTTGAAAAAATAAACCATCCCCACACAGCTGTCCCTAAATGACTATTATTTGTTCAGAAACATCAACTCTGATCTTCGTAGAAGCCTGGTTAGACGCCAGATGAGGAAGCCTGGTTAGATGCCCAACTTGCCTCTTGAAGCGACTTCTTCTCAAGCCATTTCTCCAGAATAGAATAAATCGAAGTTAGACATTTAGGAAATTTTAAAAATCCTTAATCACTGGATGCGTGTCACCAATTTGAACTTCGTAAAATCGGTCAATCGTATACGATGCATTAAAAGATGAAAAAGCAACGTTGGTGGTGCATAGCAGGTAGGACAAAATTGTCTTTCTCACTGTAGTTCTGTCACTCCAACTATTACTTCCTCTTTCCCTCCTCGGTCATGTTTATCTTGGCTCTCAACTGTACCCTAATGTTGATATTAATCTTAATTCCAAATTAAGAACGAATTTTTGAAAATCTTCATGTTTTCGGATTATTCAAAGGAAAAACACATCAATCTAAATAAAGATCACAGCTCGGAAGATGACTCTCTCTCATCTTCCCGAATCTATATCCTCTCATCCGTGAGTAATATTTTATTCATATAATCTGTCTTTCTGTCTCATTTGCTTTCCGAAATAGAAACAGAGTCTGTGTGTGCTGTGCATGAGAGAGAGAAAGAGAGTACCTATTAGTCTGCTGGCTCGTCATTGACACGTTGCTGACTCACATACAAATATGGACTCAGTTACCCCGTGTGTTAAGAGCACGCACCACAGTTAAATATGAGGAAATTAGCTTAATATGCAAAAAAGAAAAAAATCCCAAAATTAAGCAACTAGCTAGTATAAACGACCTAGGAACAACCTAGGTAGGAGTAATGGTAACCTTAAGCTCGTATATAGTAGATAAGGGGTGATGGACACGGGGAGTAAATGCGCGCGCACACACACGCGGTGAAGAATTGTCGAAGGCTGCGCATAACATAAATTAAGAAACGTTCTAATGGTAAGTTAAGAGAGCCAACTAGAATTCTACCGGAGGAATCCCTCTAAGCATTGCTGCCATAATAACATTGTTTAAGTATGCAAGACAATTTCCACCATCCGAGCATAATTAGAAGATATTTCCATGCTTCTGGACGTTCGCCACATCTGAGCTTTAAATATAGCGTGGATAATTTTAGGAAATGAACCTTGTCTGTGTAATTATAAGCCTCGCAATTATGGCACTTTCCTCTCTTTTCACACAATTTTACAACTCGTGACTAGAATTGAGTTCCAAAATGTGGCACTCCCTCTGCAGGGAAAAATAGACACTACTTTTGAGTTACACCTGGTCGAAGATGCTTATTTGCCCACTGCCACTGATAGTGCGCAATAAAGTGGAATAGAACGATCGAGCTAACCAGAGAGAGAGAGAGAGAGACCGATGAAAAAGAGAGAGAGAGAGATAAAAATTGCTAAAGAAAGAAATAGAGAGGAACAGATAGATAAAACTTTGAGAAAAAGAAAGATAAATAGATAAAAGCAGATACAAATTAATAGAAATAAAAAGAAAGACAGAGAAACACAGAAAGTGAGCAGACGGATAAAAATTGAGAAAAAGACAGATAGATAGAAATTGAGAGAAACAAAAAGCTGTTGTTGTTGTTGTTAAAGGAGCATCAGCAACTAGGGCCATATTGCTCCGTATATATTATGTCTCTAAATTGAGTGTTCTGTTGTCGATTTTCTGTTTACTTGAAGAAGAACTCGAGTTTCTGGGAGAAAAAAAAACCATGCAACCCTCGCATGAGACCGACTAACTCAGCCACGTTGTGCAAATGGCCCATAATTCCTGACCTCATCAACGGGACTCGAACTGGATGGAGTCTTTTCCATCCTGTTGATCCTACCAATTGTGCTACTCAAGAGGGCACAGAGAAATAGATAAAATATTAGAAAATAATGATAAATATAGAAAGAGAAAGATAGATAAAAATTAAGATAGAAAATAACTGAAAAAAATTAAAATAGAGAAAGACAGTGGGACAAACATTGTGTGTGTGTGTGTGTGTGTGTGTGTGTGTGTGTGTGTGTGTGTGTGTGTGTGTGTGTGTGTGTGTGTGTGTGTGTGAGAGAGAGAGAGAGAGAGAGAGAGAGAAAGTGAAAGATAATTTTTTAACGAGAGAAAGAAATAGCAAGAGAGAAACAGAGGAAAGAGTCAGAAAGAGAAAGAGAGAAATAGAGGAAAGAATCAGAAAGAGAAATAGAGGAAAACGTCAGAAAGAGAGATAGAGCAAAAAAGAGTCAGAAAGAAAAAGAGAAAAAAAGAGGGAAGAGTCAGAAAGAGATAGAGGAAAGAGTCAGAAAGAGAAATAGATGAAAGTGGCAAAAAAGAGAAATAGAGGAAAGAGTAAGAAAGAGAAATAGAGGAAAGAGTCAGAAAGAGAAATAGAGGAAAGTCTCAAAAAGAGAAATAGAGGAAAGAGTCAGAAAGAGAAAGAGAGAAATAGAGGAAAGAATCAGAAAGAGAAATAGAGGAAAGCGTCAGAAAGAGAAATAGAGCAAAGAGTTAGAAAGAGAAATAGAGCAAAGAGTAAGAAATACAAATAGAGGAAAGAGTTAGAAAGAGAAATAGAGGAAAGAGTCAGAAAGAAAAAGAGAAAAAAGAGGGAAGAGTCAAAAAGAGAAATAGAGGAAAGTCTCAAAAAGAGAAATAGAGGAAAGAGTAAGAAAGAGAAATAGAGGAAAGAGTCAGAAAGAGAAATAGAGGAAAGTCTCAAAAAGAGAAATAGAGGAAAGAGTCAGAAAGAGAAAGAGAGAAATAGAGGAAAGAATCAGAAAGAGAAATAGAGGAAAGCGTCAGAAAGAGAAATAGAGCAAAGAGTTAGAAAGAGAAATAGAGCAAAGAGTAAGAAATACAAATAGAGGAAAGAGTTAGAAAGAGAAATAGAGGAAAGAGTCAGAAAGAAAAAGAGAAAAAAGAGGGAAGAGTCAAAAAGAGAAATAGAGGAAAGTCTCAAAAAGAGAAATAGAGGAAAGGGTCAGAAATAGAAATATAGGAAAGTCTCAAAAAGAGAAATAGGGGAACTAGTCAGAAAGACAAACAGAGTCAGCTACCACCTAACATTTCCTGGTAACACTGAGGAGCGACATTTTTTGTAGTGTGGGCGCCATGCCTTGACACCCTCTTATGTTGGTTTACACCTGGGTGGTCACTACCAGTATATTAGGTGCCTTATTTTAGGACCTGTATATGAGGCTTATACCCAGGGTTACTACAGTCCCACCAACGTGAAGGTGAAAACAGGGGTTTCTGTTGTATCGCAGAACGACCGTACTTCTCCGAAATTCTCTTCACTTGACTCGAGTGTCAACAACCGAATTTACTGCTCGCTAACCATTTATATTATTGTACGGGAATGGGCAAATGAAGAATGTCTTTAAATTTCATTTCATTTTGAAACAGATTTCGGTAAAGGTTCACTATGATATGAAATTCATTAAAAGGGTACGTTGAGTCCGTGATCTTTTCGCGATCATTACGGTAACATATCCCTCGCCGATACGGAGGGGTATGTTACTGGGTGTATTTAAAAAAATTAAAATAAAATATTCGCGTTTTTGCGCTTGTCCCGTAATTTTTTATGACCATTCTACTGGAGTTCGCCCACTTCATGAGACATCGTCGATTGCGCGCACAAAAGAGGAAGTTAACAGAAAGAAACAAAATGAAGCAGCTACAGGAAGGAAGCAATCTCAAAGGTATGTCGATACTGCAGTGTGAAAAGGTTTCAAAAATATCATCCTTGAATATTCTGTCTGTTTGTAGAGAAATGGTGGGAAGTACATGAAAAGAAATCGAATGGAAAACAGCTGAACTTTTAACTCTCCACTTGTTTTTCTCGATTTCTTTCCATGTTTTTGCTTTATATATACCAAGCAAGAAGAAAGCAAAACAAGAAAATTCTTCTCTTTCATTTTCCTTCTATTTTACATCACTCTTTCCGTCCCTATTCACTGTCTTCTTGTTCCTTTTCCCTCTCTGGATCAATACATCCCACGCACCACCATCGTTCTCCTTCATTGAGAGAAACAGAGCCTCCTCGCCATTGTGAATAGGGCCCAACACAAACACAGGGGGGGCGAGTTGTTGGTATTACATCAAGGAAATAAACACAGATTACAAGATAGTAGAGAATCGCACTACTTCGGTCCCAGAATGAGAAAAAGCACTTCCTTTTATGACTCTCCTTGTGTGCTCGACTTTCTTTACGAACTTTATGTGTCACAGAGACCTTGTTCGGAAGAAAGAGGGCATTTGTATCGTTTGAAATATGGCTTTCGGTACAATATTAAGTTTATTAACATCTCCATTTTGTTCGGAATGTGCTCATTCTTGATAAAAGAGAGTTTCAAATTGTTTATCAATGTCAAAAACTGTCTTCACTCTTTAAAGAGCATTGTGTAACAATTCCTATTGCCATAGAAACGACCGTAAAATATTATTTTTGAATTCTATTTTCTGAGGCTTTCGAACAATGCGTGGATCGATCATCATCTTAATTCCAACTGTAGCTACTTCCAATCTAGAACCTTCCTCTAATAAATAACGGTCTAGAAAAATTTTAAATTAATTTCGACTCTGATAAACGTTTAGCTTTGCAAGTATTAGAACGATTTCAATTGCAATTTTCTCTGAATGCTAAACTACACGCTTGAGAGGATGCAGAGTCGCCTGGGTAAACTTATTATGCCTGGTTGTTAATAATCACGTTGTGATAACTGTTGATTAGGAGCCCTAGTAATAAATTAAGGAGAGAACGGGGCCCTCATTTTCAGAAAAGATTTCAGACGAGGAAAATTCCTATTGCTATAATTATCGTTATCAATGGAACCCTCTTGATGAGTTGGATCATCTAAGCTTTGTTTTTTCTTCTTCTCTTCCTCTTTCCTCTTCTCTCGCTTCATTGACACTCGTCATTGCCTCTTAGGATCTGGGATCAAGCACTTCCAATTAGATCTGAGTTTCAATTGACGCATAATTCTCCGACTACAATTATTGTTTAAAATAACCACCATTGTGTCGCATTAAATGTAGTTCAAGTCGGATCACTGGAGAGAGCTCGTTCCTTTTTATTGATACTACATTTCCCTTCCACTCTTTTCTTTCCCTCCTCCCCCACCCCATCTTTCGTTGCAGATCTAATTGACGTAGGGTGTAATGTCGCATTCCTAATTGGTTTTTCTTTCTTTCCACTAACGCTAATGTGCTCCTGTTGAAAGGGTAACATAAAAATAGAGAGACATTATTGTCGGCCCACTTTGCTTTTCCGATCTATTTCGGAGAAGCGGCTACGGATGGAAAAAAAAAAATGTTCGCAGCCGAGTTTCAATATCGAACCACACTAAAATACGGTTTCTTGTAGGATCTGTGTCAGATATCATTACAGTCAGCTAGGCGAGAAATAATTTCATCAAAATAAGGAGAATGAAGTGGAAGTTAAGAAAAATAATTTTCACAATAATGCCAAGGTATCATTGGATGCCAAAAGGAAGTAAATAATTGCGCACATTTTTTACTATTTTTTTAAGAATTAGATTATCTGGCTGTACAATAAAATTCACTGAGCTGTTTTTAAATTTGAAAACAATAATGGTTATTTTATAGAATAGGAAAAGCAAGTTGAAAGGGTTATTTATTCCTCAAGGCTTTGAATTAAAGATTCGTTCGAGAAATGTCCATTTACTACGTAAATGGACATTTCTCGTTGAAAAAGGACTGGTAAGATCCTTGAGGAATGTCCATCTAAGTAGTAAATGGACATTCCTCAAGGTCTTTTAATCAGTCTTTTATCAACGAAGAATCTTACCACTAATCACAGTTTTTTCCAGTTTCTATAATAGACTTTTGCAAGGTTCTACCTTGCATCCAGCTGATTTATAACTTCGTCATGAGAATTAACTATGTTGGCCAGACATAACTTCCCCTCTATGAAACGATTCTTCGATCCATTAACCATACGGTTCCTATAGAGATGGTTTTGTGTATCATATTCTTAATCACAGATTCCACGATCTCTCACAGCAAGGTCCATGATATTTTCCATAACCTGAGTCAAACTCACTGGTTTACAGTTGTGAATCACGTTTCTGGTATCCTTGGTGGACTGGGGAGACATCAGCGGTTTCTCCAGTCCTTGGGGATTTCTGTTCTGGGTTCTTATGTTTTCTGTTACCGGCTTGGTTAATATGTATTCTAATTGCTCCTTTTTCTTCCCATATCGTTTTTTCTGGATTTTTCTTATTTTTGATAGTAAAGGTAGTTGATACTTTCTTCCCCTAACGTTTGTACTAGACAGAATTCTCAGTTTTCCCAACCATTTACAAAAAAATTAATGAACATAAAATTTAAGGAACTGGTAAAATCACTGGTTTACCGTTAAATGAATTTATTACATGTTTTATTATTAGGTGTACAATAATAACTCTTATATAAAAGAGAAAATTGGATAATAACTCTTTTAATAAATAAACTCGACAACTTTAGTGTTTACCATATTTAGAAATTCATTTGATTTTTTAGTCATTACGATGCTCTTTAACTGTCCTGGAAGAGAAAGAGGATTTAATATTTTTATCAAGGACTGAGACAATGTGCATCATGGCAATGTTTATTCAAATTTTTATATGGCTAGTGCATTCAATTTTAAGCAGAAAAAAAGTCCTAAAGAAATACCAGTAACTTTTTTAATAGTTAGTATTAAAGCAAAGTGAACGAAATTTCTTCCAATCAATATCCACCATTTTTTTGGGGGGATGATAAGTTTAAAGCTAAGTCAGACGTTGTACAGTATTTTGTTGCTTGTTTGTCCTAAGATATAAAAACTTTCGGCCTCTTTGCAAAATATAAAAAAAATGATTATTACGAATATTCTCTATGTAAATGTGTGGTAGAAAAATGGTAGAAAAAAGTAAGCAAATAAAAATGGTGAATGTAGAAAAATAATAATAAATATGTTAATGTATTTGCTTCGTCTTTGATGCTAAGAAAATTTTAATTTCCTTTGCCATCAAAAAGCCCTGTAACCAGTACCATCAAATTGGTTTCTGGGATTTTTTTGAATTCCAAGAAAGCAGAGTTGATTAAAATTTTATTGAGCAAGAGAGAGATAGTCTACTTTTTTTTCGCTTAGAAGAATCTGGTGCAATGGTATTATTATTAGCGAGAATCGAATGTCGAAAAAAATTAGTATTATCATCGAAGCTGGAGTTAATTATTAATCTTATCTTTTAAGCGATGCTACTCATTTTACGTTTTTTGCTCGCTTGCAAAAGGAGTATGGTGTAAGCGAAAAATAATATATTAATTAAATTATTATAAGACCTTAATAGTCTCTATAACTTTGTATGAAAAGGTAAGACTACTGTGATAGCCTGTTTCAAGTTAACTGAAGTCTCTCTTCAGATAGCAGATAGCTATTGACAACACACAGACAAAATGGTTGTAAAATTGTTCAATGTGAACTACCATGCGGTATACAAAAGCAGTTTTCAAAGTTAAAGTTATCTCGTGGAAGTATGCAATATCAATGAAACTGGTTGCAGAGTCCAGTTTGTGTTTGTACGCGTGTCGGATTTCTTTTTTAATTTTTAAAATCCAATAAATGGGATTTATATACAGAGGATACGTGTCATACTTTTAATATACTGTATTTCGTTTTATTACTTTATATTTATCTAATTTTAATTCTATACAAGCGTTCTACCTGCAAACATATCAATGTCACACAGAAATGATTGATTTTCCTTTCTGTTTTTCCAGTTCGATAATAATGTTAATAACAGTTGATTGTTTCGTAAAAATATAAAATGATCGTAAGGATAATAAGCATCTTTAACAGGAATATAGCTGCTTAAGTAAATAAAATACAGAAAGCAGCATAAACATTCCTTAAAAGCACTCGCGCGAGATGGGACTCCATTTAATCTTACTTAACACTCAGATGCAGTATACAAAACACAAACCAATGCAGCAATTAGGATCCAAAGCGTTTTATGAAGTCTGTTAAATGTCGTGCAATATACTGCTGTGTGCTAAGCATATATTACATGCACTTAAGTTACTATGAAAACTTATTTGTATACTTTTTATTATTATCTGTACTCAACGTAAGAAGATGTGATGACTTGAAGAAACTTTTACATTTCCAATTCGATAACCTAAGGGCAAAATTGCTTCAGACCTCTACTGACACCAAGCAGATTAAAACCATCGACATAAAGACAGATAAAAAAAATACCAAACAACTTACCAGTAATGGAGAAGTGCATCAAAGTAAACTCGGCTCTCCAAAAGGCTACGGAAACAACCCGAAGTCATAAAATTGCTTCAGAAGAGCAATAAACAAAGTCTGGCGTCTTAGCTAAATGGATGGCCCTTAATGTGTTCTTGACACCACACTGACAACCCTATCTTTTCCTAGCGTGCAGTGAGCCCATCTAAATTCGCTCTCTCATTTCAGAAGACATCGAATACACTTTTTTTTTCCTCCTATAGTCCAAACACTCGAGAAATTGGTAACCCTCGCTCTACTATACAACCCCGGTCGGAAGTAAGGTGACCAAACGGAAGTACAGCACTCCATTTCCGCTATGTTTATGAGACTTTTTTCTTCCCTCCTCGTTTTAAGCGGAAGTGGACAAATGTTTGCGCCAGGATGCTTCGAATTTCAACACAGCTTAGCGGTGCCAGCACATTTCCGTATGTCTTGAATATATTTTGCAACTAAATAAACACATCTTGTTTAGAGTGAGGAGAAGATAACCCAGTGAAGATTAATAGAACTTTGGCTAATTTTTTGTGGGGGAGAAGGAAACTATGAATAATCGGTGCCAAAAGAAAGGAAATGAAATCTTTAACGTTGTTTCTTCTGCACTGGGTTTTCTTTTTCGCTCTCGGCTTAAGTTGTTTTCTCTAAATAACTAGAGACTACACAACTCTAAATACGCCCTATCATGAAATATTGTATCCAATATTTTAGGATCTCTGAAGTGAGATCCAAAAACCTGCCTTTTAAGAGGTCAGTCAGATTACTTAATAACCATTCTCTTATAAACTTACTCCACTTGGTCCTTGAAGCTGTCACAGAGTCTCTCAGGTATGTCAAGCTGGGCTTGCTACCTGGGAGTCTAAAACGCTGATGGAACTAATATTCAGGTTACATTCAAGTCAAGTGGAATGAATTTCTGCGAAGTCCGGTCGTTCTATAACAACCAATTTCTCTACTTCCACTTTCACGATGGTGTTAGTTGTTGTTGTCGTTGGTGTTAAGTTTAATGGCACAAGGGCTACTGAGGCTAAATCATGTCAGTTCATAGTTTATTTCGTGTCTTATAACAATTGAATTATATACATGCGTATATGCCAGTACACTTTAATTATGTGAAGAGTTCTTCTATGTTGGTATGATTTCCAATAAAATGGGAAATGGGATAAAATCTGAGCTTCGTTCAATTTGCTGAATGACTAAAAGGTGCTAGAACGGATGGGGACTGTTAGTAACCCTGGGTATAAGCACCTTCCCATGTCCAAGTTCTAAAATACGGCACCGAATATACTGGAAGTGACCACCCAGATGCGAACCAACATAAGCACGGGTCAAGTGTGACATCTACACTACACGGAGGATTGTCACTCCATTGTGTTACCAGGCAAAGCTGGGTGGTAGACGACTCTCACCAACCTATGAAATATCACGACTTTGCTTAGTGGAGGCTTAAAGTGGCGGAACTCATGTTTCTTCTCCAAAGCAAAGTTCCTGCAATCTCCTTCCCAACTCTTCCATCATGTAGTATGATGTCTTTTGAGGTTACTAGTTTTGAGGAAAAGAGAATATCCTTGCCGTGCGTACATAAATATCAAATATATACACTCTTTCGGGAAGAGACTACGTGCTCAGTATATGTAACCCATTGTCTGTAGTATCTCGTACCCTGCTATGTAATTTGCACTCTCCTAGTACTTTGCCGTCTCGGGGTGGTTTCCTTCTGTGAAATAATAATAATAATAATAATAACCTGTACATCCCCACCCACCTGATGTACGGATGACATCAAGCTCTACGCGGGAACCGAGAAGCACCTTCAGCAACTACTCCAGATCACTAAAGAATTCATCAATGATATTAGGATGGAATTTGGTCTAGGCAAATGCAAGACACACGGATTGCGTCAGGGAAAATAAGTCAACCGAAACTACCAGCTGCACACTGATAAAGTCTTCGTGTGTAGCACGGTGGTATCGTCACCGTCCTCCATCCAACAGGTAGAAAAGGCACGGGTTCGAATCATGTCTATGACGTGAGGAACTTTAGTCGGATATATTCACTCCGTGGCTGAGTTAATCGGTCTCAGGTGTAGATATCAAGGTTTTTTTCCGCAGACACTGTTTTTTTTTCGTCCAGCAAACAGACAAATCGATCAGAGAACACATGCAATTTACAGACAAAATAAATACATGGGTAGATCATTTACAGGAGACCCTAATATCCCAATTTGGTTTGCACACTGGTAAAGAGATCGAAGCCAGAGGGAGAGGCCTACAAATACTTGGGGATGATGCAGAGTAAGCAGTTACAGCACAAGGAAATTAAGGACTGCCTGACAGAAAAATACTTGGGGATGATGCAGACTAAGTAGTTACAGCACAAGGAAATTAAGAACTGCCTGACCGAAAAATACAATCAGAGCCTCAGAAGCCTGCTGAAAACAAAGCTGAATGGAAGGAACACAGTTAAAGCATAAACACCTGCGTAGTCCCAGTGCTAACATACTTCTTCCGGGTCATAGATTGGTCTAACACCGAACTAGAGGATATCATGAGAACGACAAGGACAATGATGACCAAGAACCGCCAACACCACCCGAAATCAGACGGGGAGAGACGGATAATTGCGCGGTAAGAAGACCTCATTGAGCAACAGAAGACAGCGATTACTAACCCAATCTACGCGAGGAGTCCCCTCCAACCAGAAGGCACAAACGAAGCTAGAAAGATGGGCTGAGAAGACTCCATGGCAGACACTACAATGATCTCCATCAAGATCACGTAGATAAAACTGCTTCCAATGCATGGCTCACGAGCGGGACACTCTTCCCCGAGACTGAAGGATTCATGCTCACTATCCAAGACCAGGTAATCAACACCAGGAACTATAGAAAATACATTACCAAGGAGCTCGGAGTGTTTGATGACACATGTCGACGATGCCACCTGACCGCGGAAACGATCCAACACATCACCGCGGGATGCCAGATGATCACCCAGACTGAGTGTACTCATAGACAAGCCCAGGTAGCCAGGATAATACATCAGAAGCTAGCAAGGAAATACCAGTTGATCGAAGAAAGTATACCGTACTACAGATACAACCCCAGGCAGTATTAAAGATTCCAATCCACAAGCTGTACTGGGACCACGTACATAGCGGTACCCAACACTGGCATCCTGCAGAAAATCCATGGGGACAAAATCAGGAAGTACACGAACCTAAGACAGGAGATCAAGGAAATGTGGCATATGCAATAAGTAACGACCATCCCGACCATCGAGTCAACCACAGGTATGGTGCCAAAGACCTACATAACAGCCTAGCAGCAATAGGTCTCCCAGCGAATACCTACAAGGAACTCCAGAAAGTCGCAATCCTGAACACCTGTAGGATAGTCAAAGAGTTCCTCTCGACCAACAGTAACACCAGACATAACAACAACCACCCTGTGTACTTAGAACAATACCCGTCAAGAGGTGGAACCCCTAATCAGGAAGAAATAATATAAGAATAATAATAATAATGTCCAAAAACTCATTACTTATAGAACATGACCCCTCCACCTTTTCTTATTGAATGCATCATGAATTGTCAAACTAAAAAAACAAACTTATCTGCGAAAAGATCTAAACCTCCAAAACACTTCTTTTTTTCATTTTACAAATATACGGGGACTCAGTTCCAAACTCAATGATGTCCATTTCCACTTACAGTCTAACAAACCACACATACGTTTTCTAACATAATTCCAATCATCGGTTAATTCAACCACTGCTCATCTCAGTTGTCCTGAATATTCGTTGTACGATTTCAAATATCAAATTTTGTAATATCAAAGCGGACATATGTACTTGTGCATATGTCCGCTTTGATATTCCCTATCAGAGACTCAGTAATTTGGAATGTCCTCTTTTCGATCTTCTCTGATATAAAATCTCTCAACCACATACTATCAAATTCATCTGCTGCCTCTATCGTTTTCCCAACTCTTCTAATCGCTTGGAACTCTTTGACTTCATCTCTTCGAAACTAACTTGACTTTCGCCAGTCCAACTTTCCTAACAGTGTGGTAATTTTCATTGGTGATTTTAATGTGCTCAACTTCACCTGGCTTAAATTTTCCAGTCACACGAACCCACCTGATCGAGATGCTGAGGCTTTTACAATTACTAATGACCTTCCACCGATTGTTCATGTACATACAATAATACCAGACAATCCTAACCATACAGCCAACACACTTGATTTTTTTTTATCAAACGACCCTTTTAATTAGAAGGTCGAGGTGAGTGCTTCTCTAGGCACTTCAGATCACAACTTGGTGACGGTCTCTTCTTCAATGGAGCCCCTCTCTCTTGGCCTTTCCCAACATCGCGTTGTTTGGCATTACAAGAATGCAAAATGGGATGAACTGCGAGATTTCTTTTCTTCTTTTCGAGGTTGGACTGCTGTTTGAAATCTTTTGACTTTAACATTTGCTCAGATCGTGTCGGTGAAATTATTCTCTTAGGCAGTCTGCGCGGATAGCACAGTGGTATCGTCACCATCCTCTCCACACCGGGTGGAAAAGGCCTGGGTAACGCAAAGAACTTTAGTGTGCTTTTTTTTACTCCGCGGTTGAGTTAGTCGGTCTCAGGCGTACATAGGAAGGTCCATCAAACAGGCAAATCGATCAGAGAACACACGCAATTTACAGACAAAATAAATAAATGGGTAGATGTAATCATTTACGGGGAGGGCCCTAATATTATAATTTTTATTCTTGTAGCGATGAAATCCTTTATTCCACACTTCACCTTAAAATCTGGTCCTTTATCTAAACCTTGGGTTTCCAATAAATGTGCCAAAGCTGTTTGAGACAAGAATGTTGCATATCTCAGTTGCCTTTTCATTCAGTTTCATTTTCTGGATACACGAAAGCTCGCAGCAATTGAAAAGTAGTTGTTAATCATTCCGAACTAGATTTTGAAAGAGCTAAGAGTATAAAACTTGCTTCTTGTCCGAATGGTAATCAGGCATTCTGGCCAACCTGTACCTATATTCCCAGTTCACTACATTCGATGAATCCCATGGGCTTCCGTCAAAAGGATGTCAGAAGAATTTTGAGCAGTCTTAATACCAAGATAGCGCCAGGTCCTGATGGTATTTCTCCACTTGTTCTCAAAATCTGTGCCCCTGAGCTTACTAATGCACTTTCTTATCCCACCGGTGTTTTCCCTTCTGCTTGGAAATTTGCTCATATCCAGCCAGTTCCTAAAAAGGGTGACAAATCCCTCCCATCCAATTATCGTCCCATTGTACTCATTTCTATTCTTTCTAAAGTAATAGATAAATTTATTAACTGCTAACTCCTAAACTATCTAGAAACCTTCCATCTGATCAATGATCGCCAGTGTGGATTCTGTCACTGTCGATCCAGTGGTGATATACTGGCTTACATTACCACCTATGGACAAATTCAACGAAAAATTTAGGTGAAACTCAAGGAGTTGCTCTTGAAATTTCAAATGGTTTGGATCGTGTTTGGCACAGAGGACTCCTGAATAAGCTTACATGTTACGGTTTTCCAACTGTTTTTTTTTTTTTTATAATTGTATATCCAGGTGTCTCTCTGACCGCTCACTGCAGGTGCGGATAGATGGCTGTCTGTCGTTCTAACTTCTCCAATAATGCTCGTGTTCCCCAAGTTTCCGTTCTTTCTCCCACTATTTTCTTATTGTATATTAATGACCTTCTATCATTGACTTGACTGAAAATTCTCTCCATAGTTTTGCTGATGACAGCACATTGCATTCGGCAGTCAAGTTTGAGAAACCTTACCCTGCACAAAGAGCCACCACTTCTCGAATAATCACTACCATTTCCTTAAATTCTGATCTCTAGATAATTCTCCAGTGGGACAAAGTTAATCTAGCTGATTTGAATCCTTCTATGACCCTCAGATTTCTAGGAATAGAAATCTGAGGGTCATCGAAGTCCTGGACCACTTCCTTTTGTCCTGAACCACTTCCCAGCTCTTCTGGGCGAGAGGAGCTGGAAGTGGTTCAGGACAAAAGAAACTTAGCTGTTACGATTCAATCTGATATTAATTTTTCATTCCGTATAAACAGGCAGCCTATAAATTAAGGACCAGCATGGTAATCTGTCCCTAATTTATAGGACCTTTATTAATAGGGAGAATATGTTATTATCTCTGTATACAAGACGATCGATAGGGCACGTTTGGTATATTATATTCAAGTCTGGAGGACAGCTTTTGTTCTGTAGTCGATTTGAATGTTTGCTGGACACAAGATCCGACTTTCTGGGAGATAAAACCATGCTGCCCTCTCGTGGGACCAACTAACTCAGCTTCGTTGTGAAAGAGTCCCATAAAAATTCCTCGCGTCATTGATGGGATTCGAACTCTGGTCTTTTCGGACTGGTGTGAGGAGGATGGTGATTATACCAACTGTGCGAGGGCGTCTAATATCAAAAAGTACATTGTCTTTTCACTCTTCTACCATGATACTAAAGTAATATAGTTTCTTAGACAATTCTTGATTGTAGTCATCACAAAAATGAGCACAATCAAGAAAGCGTTTTTAAAACATTTCTACAGATATAAAAATATATATGTACCAACTAACAATAATTTAAGATCCACGTATAAAAGACCAGAAGCAGTTTTTTTCCGTGTAAAAAAAAAAGAGCTTCCCCCCCCCAAAGAAAACAATATTGCAATAGAGGAAGGTGTCCGATATTCCACCTTATTTCATAATTCTCCATCCCGTGGAGTAAATTCCTGTTAAAAATGCCAGTCAGCAAAGATCGTGCCGCATTAATCTTAAGCCTAACGAGATTGCTGTCTGACGTTGTACACTCGACCACAGGGAATTTGGGCAGCAAATGAACGGAACACCTGACCGGCAAAACATTTCGTATTTCGATCGCCTCTACTCTGAACTCCTGGGGGACTACACTTAGTGGAGAAACCGTGCGCGCGTGCATTCAGGCGTCCTACAATAAGAGCGGTGATCATCCGTCAGCCGGGAAATTAGCTCAAACTTGCACCGGTAGACGGTGTTCTGCCTAAAGAAATATATAGATATCGTTAAATTTAGCATTTTGGTATCGACGTCCAGGTTTGTGAACTGATTAAAGGCATTGTAAAGAATTTACCTTCTTTCTGCAAATATTCTTGCTTGTAACTTAAAAAGAAATCTGTTTCTCTCTTTGCACAGTCCTTGAGTTCGCATCCGTGCTCTCCTTTCTCTGTTCATATGTGCACATATGTGCATTCTTTCATCCGGAATAATCTGTATGTATTGGCTTTGGATTCCAACTTCATCGAACTTGTTTGCTGAAATGCCATTCACTTCTTTCATACTGCAAATATACAGCAGGAAGAGGATTGATTCTGTACAATCTCACTCAGCTTTCTTGTCGAAGAAAAGTTTTAAAATGCTGTTCCTAAGGTCATAGTGTACAAATAAAGAAGAAATTTACAATTTATGGAAATAAATAAATAAATATAACATAGTCAGCAGTAGAAAGTAGAGGAGATGAATGGTAAATCAGTATATTCGACTCTGATGGAGTATGAAATTCTGATGAAAACCTAAAAATAAGGGAAATACAGAAAGCACCATCTGCATATGGAATACATCAGCGATGCTGTGAAAGACATAGAATTGCAAGAAGATAGACTATTGGAAAGAAATTTGAATAAGTGAAGAGAAAATCATCTAAAATATACATATAAAATTTTTATACAAAGCAAAATAAAAACCTAAAAAAAATAAAACATCGATAACATTTTTGTGTTTATATTTAATTTTTAAATATAAACACTAATTCGATCATCCGACTAGTAATAAACTGTTCAAGAATTTTGACTTCACTCTTTTTAGAATGGATTTATGACTACGTGTTAGTCGATTTGGCTTTCTTTTCTGGGCGAAACAAACCGTCTTTCCTGGACAAAAACTTTGCTCTCTACGCCGGAGACCAACTAACTCAGCACGGAGTGAAAATGCCCATAAAATTCCTTGTGTCATTGACTGAATTCGAACCCTGGCACTTTCCAGCTAGTTTATGGAGGACGGTGATTACAACCACTGTCATACTCGCTCAGGCAGCGCCTGCACGATAGTTTAAACTTTGCTGAGCATTTTGCAACCAACTAAGGATTGCCTAGCGGAATTCGCCTTCTTTCTCCATCAAACAGTTGTCTGAGCCAGTTGGGAAGAAGGCTGTTTTGGGCGCAATAGGGTGAGATATAGGCTGTGAGCAGGTCAGTCTAACTTTCTGATGTCATAGTCTGTAGACTAGCCCTTATGCAGTCCCAGCTAGCTTTCCTGGAAACCCTACCATCTATCTCAATACTGTACAGGTAATTTCAAGCATAACATATATAGTTGGTTATTTTATTTATTTATTATTTTTTTTTTTTTGATTTGGTAGTTGTTGGCGCATCGGCTTCTGTGGCCATATTGCACCTTCCCAAGGTTTTTGCAGTACTTTGATCCAAGCCCGAGGCGAGAATCGAACCCGCGACCTTTGGGTTGCCGGGCAGGTACTTTACCCACGCGGCTAGCCCGGTCGGCATAGTTGGTTATCTAGTGGTAGTATATGTTATGTGGTAGTTACTAGTGGTAACTAGTAACTACCACATAACATAGTTACTAGTGGTAACTAGTAACTACACTAGAGTAACTAGTGGTAGTTACTCTGGCAAATTTCGAGTGAAATTTTCCAGACATAAAAGGCAATAGAACGTTTTCACCTCAGCTTAATCTGCTGCTCTAATTCATCCATTGGCTGTTCAGTGGGATTGATATTCGAGATCTAAGATAGCCAGGTCACCTCTTGTATGATCCTCCCTGTATGACGCAGGAACCCTGTTTCGAAATATTGCCACAGCATAGATAACGTACAATTGTCCATATGGTTCTTGGACTTCATGGTTTCAGGCAGTATTACCAAAGGACCAAGTTCGAACCAGATGAACTAGCTCCATACCAACCAACCACCTCCAACAAATTTCATGGTCCAGAGTACATTCCAACAGAAAGCGCTTTCTAGACAATACTCCCACCCAAGCATTTCGAATGACACATTGTGTAGCGAGAATCGAAATGCACAAATGTTCGGAACGACACCAATCCAAACGTCGTTTCGCATTTGTGACAGTAATATTAGGCTTGCGAGCAGCTACCATTGAACACAAGTCTATTCAGCTTCCTACGGCTGGTTTTCGGAGTGACCAATGTGGCCTATTGAACCTGCTCTATGATGCTTTCCGGGAACGGCATGTGTAAGGCACAAACATTGAGGTTGGGAGTTAGTCAAAACCATCTCCTTTCTGTCGTTGAGGTATTAACTACGATCTTCCATCTTTGAATATCTGCCATAGTGGATTTGGGAGGCAGGAGGTTCAGGCGAGTCGCAGATGCGTGCAGAAAGCGTTGCCTTCACCCATTAGTTGATATTCATAATGCACACTAGCTTCTAACGTCCTGCTGCTTTACAAGCAGAATTGAGACAGCTATACTGATTCATTCATCAACATATATGTTCAGTAGAAAACCTCTGGCACGATATACAATATTCGTGAAGGGGGTGTCCGGATATTTATAGTTATACAACGCACATTATTTTAAATATCACTATTTTATAAACGTATTTCATGTAAAACACATAAACAGTAAATTTTGTATATCTTCTGCAATTTCCTATTCTCCCACAGGAAGTGATAAGCAAGCATTATCCCTCCACTTGTATTCTTATCGTGACATGCGTCGTATAATGGCTTTTGTCTTTGATTTTTTGTTTTTAATATTGAAAGGTTAACATGAGTTGACTTCATGTTAGTGCTTTGGAAAGACGAACGCTGTCAGACTTTCTCGCAGGACCACTCACAGTGTAGTATTTGTGACACACGTATCACAAGTTTACCAGAGGCAGCGGATTGATGCTGATAACCCAGAGGAATTTCTCTAACATACAGTAAAGTATATTGAAAGAGTCAGCCGAAATGTGCTACAGCTGTTATTGGAAAAGACAGAGAATATTTTGTGCACAAATATTGAGGTTATCAAAGCTCTTTAGCGATTTACAGATCTGTTAGTATTCTATGGCCATTACACTTACCCTTAAAATTACATTTCCATGTCTTACTCTAATGTAACTTTCCACAAGATTCTCTGATCGCTAAGCCTAATTTCCATAGAATTGGGCTAAAAATCTACAAAACATCTCAAAATTCATATAAAATTAAAATCATCTTTAAGACCATAATGAATTGGGATCGACCGAATGAGTCGTTGGATACTTTTCCTACTTTGCCTTCTTCCTCTCAAGTTGATGAGGATAGAGACTCTATTAATAGAATAAGTGCTATAAGTAAAGAAACCAGGATACACACTTCTAGGCTTGATCCGATGTCATGCTCTAAGGAGAAGATTCCTCCACTTCCTCCAGTGGATCAGGATATTGTTTCTACGGAGGCTTTGTCTGAAGTTACAGTCAATCTTTGACGAATCCTGTTGTTGGTGTCCACATGCAGCAAGTTTTTTTCTCTCAGGTCAGCTCTATCTGGCATTACATCCGATGGTGGTAGACTCACCAAGCAAGTAACCACAGATATCCAAAACATCTGGTCTGCCATGGAACAGATTCTATCTAATGTAATTATGGAGAATGAACGCCTCAAGGCAAAACTGGAAGAAAAAGATTCTCAAATAGACAAACTTTTACAAAATTCTGGTAAATCAGAGGAAAGACCACAGGATGAACTGTTGGACCCCATCCTACCAGAAGGTACGCTACAGGCAAAAACGGTGTACCTCAAAACGGCACTAGAAACTATATTTAAAGACCACTCCAATAGAGTATCGAGTGGAGTTCGGTCCCAGATCGTTACCATATTTAATAAATTAGAAGCGTTACTGACAGAAACCTATCTCGACAGCGAAAAAGCTACGGCTAAACTTAAAGCCTACATGGAGTGTGGGGCAAACAAAATGCTACAGCGTGCGCCTACATACGTGGAAATGCTGAGGAAATAACCAAATACAACAGAAAATCCACAAATAAAATGCCAACCAGCCTTAAGGAAAACCCTGCTACCTACCTCCAACATTGTTGTCCTGAGACCGCTTACCACAGATGATAATACCTCCAGCGAAAGTATCAAGACACAATTCATACAGGAACTAGCTAATCATTTAAAGTCAACAAGAATTAAAACAATAAGGAAAACCAGGAACCCGGGTATAGTCGTGGAGACCGAAACCAAAGAGGAAGTTACCCAAATAATAACCAACCCGAAGATAACAAACATAGGGTTAAAAGCGGAGGAACCAAAAAGGAAAGGACTCTCCATAAAAATCTCTGGCCAGGATGCCAGTATGACACCAGAAAACCTAGCCTCAGAAATATAAGCCAGGAACCTATAGAGATCCCTGCCGGAAACCGACATCAAAGAGCAAATAATGCCTAGATTCTCTATCAAACCAACAACAGGAAACACAAGGGTTGTCAAGCTCAGCCCCACAGCGTGGCAGAGCAAACGCGGATCTTCATCAACTGGAGCAGCCATAGATTCCAAGAACATATTTGGTATTTGGTATTTGGTATGTAGAGGGTCTAGCGGTTCCTGGGATTTCTCCCATCTCCGCGGTGTTCTCTGTATTGAGTGACAGTACCCTGTCAAGCCAGAGATTTAAAGTGTGTGGATCGTGTATAGTGTAGTCTGTTGTGCCCATTGTTCATCTGGCTTATTGGCCATCGGGCCCCTGATGGGACCCAACGTTGCCCATACCGCGCCACGTGGAGGCTAGCCAGGTGTTACCAATAAGGAATCAGTTCTCTGGCAGGTCCTGCCACCTACTTTCCTCAGATTTCAATGGCTAGGACCTATTAAAAAAAAAAAAAAAAAGGCATTGCTTTAATCGCTGTTAGTGCTTTGTTTGGTCATAGAGATTTGCCTTAAGAGCGAGAATGGATTGTACGCTGGATGAGTTTTATTTATTTTTTTTTTGGCCGAAAAGGGTCGGTCAAGCAATTTTGGTGTAGTTACAATTTTGACATGTGGGGCTGTGCGCTGTGAAGGTAGACAGATTTGGGTGGGGAGAAGGAAGGCTGGAGGGTAGAAAAGGAAGAAAGGGACCGATAGAGGAGGTGGCCCCAAATGTTCAGTGGGCATGCCCATGCCACACCAGAGGGAAA
Organism: Mastigoproctus giganteus; assembly: GCF_048544385.1. NCBI lineage: Eukaryota > Metazoa > Arthropoda > Arachnida > Uropygi > Thelyphonidae > Mastigoproctus > Mastigoproctus giganteus. The sequence goes on from NC_143585.1 coordinate 44,039,516, forward strand.
GTGGGTTTTGCAGGGAGAGGGGAAGACAGGGGTGTCCCCCCCACCGGGAAAACGAGATAAAGCAGGCCCGGAAAGGTGTCCAAGAACATATAGTGTAAGTGTAAGTGTAAGTGTGTTTAGGGTCAAGCGGCACCAGGGGTTTCCCCCATCACCGCGTAGTTTACATTGTGATGTGTTACAGTACGCTGTAAATGCCAGAGATTTAAAAGTGTGTGGGTCTTGGATCGTTTAATGTCATGTACCGTTGTTCTTCTGGTCGTTTAGCCGCTAAACCCCAATTGGGGCCCAACGTTGCCCCACTTACGCCCCGTGGAGGCAGACCAGGAACCCAGTAGCTTATATGCACGCTGGCAGGTCCTGCCACCTAATTTCCTGAGATTTCGGTGGCTAGGACCTTAAAAAAAAAAAAAAAAAAAAAAAACGGGGACACTTAAGTTTAGAAAAGCCAGGAGAGGTTGATATGATTCAGTTTTCAATTTAGAAATCGTTAATTTTGATTAGTTATGTGGGGTTTAAGCTGAAGTATTAGTCAGAGTAGGGGGAAGAGACTGAAGACTGGGGGGAAAGACAGAAGTATGGGGTTGATAGGAAAGGCAACCCCAGATGGTCAGTAAGGCATGCCCATGCCTCACCAGGTGAAATATATGGGGTGGTAGGGGAGGGAGGAAACAGGAAGACCATCTCCTCCACCCCCCTGCCAGGGATAGGAAAAAAAAGGTACCAGGCAAAGGAGCTGGTAGAGATCGCCATTTGGCTACATGGCAGTGAGGCTGCATCAGTCGTCGTGTAGTCATAAGTCCGGTAGTAGAGTCACTCGTGGGACAGTGTCCCGTCAAGAACATATAGTAGTCCAAAATGTTATAGATGCTGCAAGTTTGGCCACATTACCCACACTTGTAGCCAAAACACCCCAACCTGTGGTCACTGCGCCGAAAAAGGCCATTACTACAAGGACTGCCAAAAGAAAGATGAGAAACAAACATGTGCCAACTGTAAGAGTCAGAAGTTGGACGCTTCACACTCATGTCCTATTTACGTCAAAAACAAGAGTTTAAACCAAGCCAGAATCAATTATGGCAGCACACCATAACCACTATAATACCACAAAAATCAAATTCATCCAACTGAATGCACAACGGGCAAGGGCCGTAGCCGACCAACTCAGGCTCAAGGCCGATGAAATTAATGCAGATGCAATCATATTACAAGAGCCGTATACCCACTCCAAACTAGTCAGAGGGTATCCCCTCAACTACAAACTAATACAAGCAGATGGTACCACCCCCATGGGCTGCAATCCTAATTAGAAATCCCGACATCACTGCAACCAAAGTCTCCCAACTGTGCACGGACTGGGTGGCCTGTGCTCAAATTATCACCGTACTAGATGCCCTCTACATAATCTCGCTATACTGCAGACCTGCTGAAGACATCACCACAGCCACCAGATACCTCCAACATGCTACCAACTTACTAAAAGGAGAAAGAATTATCATCAGAGTGGATGTAAATTGTAGATCCCCAGCCTGGCACAGCCATACCCCCGACAGGCAAGGTACTAGGAATGGCCAGAGACTGGAGGAATTTATTACGAACTCATCTATTGCAGTCCTCAATAAACCAAACCAGCTGCCAACTTTTTGCAACCTCCGTTAGGAGGCTACAATAGATGTCTCTCTCTTGCCACTCGAAACATATACATATAATCGTGTTAATTACAATGTTATAAGTGTAATGAACATGTAACATGTTCACACCGCAAATCACATCACGCAACTAATCAGAAGTATTAATTGTGGTACAGGAACCAGAAGACAGCAGTCTTTTTCTGTCCTAGGAAGAACGAAAACCGCACCCACTGGAGGTAGTGCTATACCAATGGCCAGGAGTGGCCAGCCGTGCCCAGTAAATATATACGATGTTGTTAGGCTGGGAGAAAACCATTGGCGGACATTCTTGTTAGCTAATTCTGTGTCCACAGCTGCCCAAACTAGGGTACCAGCTTAAATAAAATAAAATAAAAAAGTAGATGGCAGCGATATCAGTTTTAAGAAATATCGATAGACATTGCAGGTGTTGGGTTGGTTCCTTGTCGTTGATATGTTGATAAACTTGATGAGTTGCTTTCTTTTGGTGAAAACAGCAGAGCAGAACTGTTGTAGAGCTGAGAACGATTGAGAATTTTCAGTCAGCGCCACTTCATCCTTTGAAGATTACATTCAGGTCTAGTGGTAAGACTCCAACATAGCAGGAAATATCACAAATCGGATCGTCCAGGATGCCTGGACCACTTCAGACTATAGGTCCCCAACAGGAACCTAAATCGCAATCGCCAGCAGAAAGAATGCCCCAACGCTATGCGTTGCAAACTGCAAACTAAGACCTGTTCCAGAAAACCCTCACACACAACAAAAACAGAAAGATGCAAGAAATCAAAACGGCTGGCAACCCTGCCGAACTCAGAATACCATCACCGAAATTATAACAGTGGTTGCAAACACATCAATCAAACGGAGGCGGCCCAAACCTGGTGCTGTACCTTGGTGGAACCAAGAACTTCAACAGCTTCGCAAGGACGTCCAGACCAAAAAGACAAACTTCCAAAAGGCAAGAAGAACTTGACCTGACTGGGAGGTGGACGCGCTGAAAAACCTGTATAGAGAGGCACAAAATGCTTATACTGCTCTCATAAGAAAAAATAAAAAGGAAACCTGGACGAGACTAGCAGAAAATTCGGGGAACACTGACCTCTGGGGTGTTGTGTACAAGGTTGTCACAAAAAAGCTCCACAGAGGTGAAGTGCTTACAACCACTGTCACGCCCCAAGGAGAAGAAACTTGCTCGTGGAAGGCATCAATAAACAATATACTAGATGTCACCTTTCATTCCCACAAAGACCCAAAAACGGAGGAGCAGATCCAGACCTGCAGGGAAAATGATAAGCACAGAACAGATAATGCAGAACCGAAATTCACTACAGATGAGCTCATCCTGGCGGTTTCACGTATAGCGGCGAAAAAATGACGGGGTCCTGACCTCCTGGAGCCGGAAATAATCAAAAAAGTCGTAGAAATAGAACCGAAACTCTTGCTACAATTTTTGAACCTATGCCTGACAGTGGGAACATACCCGCAAGATTGGAAAATGACCAACATTAAACTCATAATTAAGAATCCAAACAAACCACCAGAACAGCCATCTTCCTACAGACCGATCACACTACCCAAAGTACTAAGTAAACTTTTTGAACCATTACTGTTATCCAGAATAAAACATCACTACCAACAGGCAAACCTTCCCTCACCAAACCAGTACGGATTCAAACCAGGTCGATCCACAGTTGATGCACTCCAAAGCCTAATTGCCAAGCACAAGAATCTGAGAAAAAATACGTACTAGCTATCTCAATTGATTTTGCCGGGGCGTTCAACACCCTATGGTGGCCGAGCTTCCTGGGCCGGCTCCGGGAGGCAGGGGTTCTTTGCAATCTCTTCAATGTGCTTAAAAAATATCTGACCGACAGAGAAATCAAGATTAAATCTCCCTACAAATAATTAGAAAGAAAAATATCAGAGGGTGCCCACAGGGGTCAGTACTTGGACCAAAACTGTGGAATCTCCTGATGGACCAGTTTCTAAACAAGGATCTGACAGGGGTTCGCTCACAAGCCTTCGCGGACGACCTCATCCTGACAATAGAAGCTGTCTCCAGGGCACAACTGGAAATAATGGCAAACCGCGCTGTGCAAATTCTCCAAGACTGGGCTACACATCATTTACTACAAATCTCACTGGCGAAGATCAACTCCATACTCTTAAAGAGAACACTGAACACCCGCAGACAACCCCAAATTAAAATTGGTACCAGAACAATAAGGCTCAGCACAGAGCTCAAATACCTGGGCGTCATCTTGGATACCCGCTTATCCTTCAAACCGCACCTAAACTACGTAAGAAGAAAAATAAGAAACTGCACTGCCTTATTAAACAGAATTGCTCGAAGAGACTGGGGACTGAAACAGAGAACGATGATGTTTTATTATAAAGCAGCCTTCTTACCAATCGCAACATACGCAGCTGGGGCCTAACAAAAAGGCCAGAAAAACTGCAAACCTAAGAATACTTGATTCCATACATAGAATCATGCTACTCGCGCCTGCAGCACAGTGAGCACACACGCTCTGCAAGTCATCGCTGGAACTCTCCCCTTAGACGTAGAGGAGAGGCATTCTCCACGAGCTCGCTAAAGGCAATGCTTGTACACACCTTGACTTCAACGGAGATCCAAGAAATAACCGTATTGCGGAAAAAAGAAGACTCCAGACCCACTTGCTGCAGGCGTGGCAGGCACGATGGGATGTCTCCATCAAAGGTCGGATAACAAAAGTTCTTTCCAAATATAGATAGATTCCAACCTAAATTACCAACCTGGTACACACCTGGTCTGTTTATGACATATCTACTCACAGGACATGGTGCCTTAAACGCCAAACTAACAACTCTGGGAATAATTGAAAATCCAAATTGTACTTGTGGCGATCCAGAAACTTGGTCGCACCTAATGTTTGACTGCCACCAATACGACGACATTCGCTGCCAGCTGGTGATAAGACTACAACATTCACCCAAGGACCAGGAGAAATTCATCCTGGACGAAAAAGAACCATATATGGCATTCACTGAATTTGCACAGAAACTGTTTAACAGACGCCGAGCCACACTAGCCCAACAAGCAAATAACAACACAACTGGAAACTAAATGAAGTGACAAATGCAGAAAGACCCGCAGACCAAAACGGTAGAGGAGGAAAATGTAACAAAAGGAAACTAAGAATGGAACAAGCAACACAACGACAATATAAAATGGGACAAGCTACTATTCCCACAACAAATTCCATACCTCCAACGAGAATAAAAGGACATGGTCTACAGCTTTGTGACTGACTGAACCCTGAATCCACAAAAGGGCCACACGGACCTGAACCATGCAGCTTCGCTACCATCAAGCCTTGTTGGTGATCAGAATCGAGCACCTGACTTGATTCCTTTCCAACCCTACCACGGAGGGGGAGGACACACCTTGTCTCCCCCGCCAAACCCCCCTTTCCTCTCTGGTGAGGCATAGGTATGACTCACTGACCAACTGGGGGCAACTGCTCTATCGCTCCCATACTTCTATCTTTACTCTCCCAGTCTTCTGTCTCCCCTCCTACTCTATCTATATACAACGCGAACTCCCCACACACTAAATTTAGCAACACTCAAAATAACCTTATCAAAATAACCAACAACACTCAAAATAACCAATTCGATAAGCAACAACGAATGTCGTATGCAAAATTAGTACATACATGTGTATATACACATACATATTATGAATTTTTTTTCTTTTTTTAGGTCCTAGCCGCCGAAATCTCAGGAAACTAAGCGGCAGGACCTGCCAGAGTAACTAAGTCTGCTAGGTTCCTGGTCTGCCTCCACGGGGCGAAGGGGGTCCAGTGGCTAAATGACCAGATGAACAACGGTACACGACATTAAGTACAGTATGTACAATACCCACACAATTTTAAACCTCTGGCATTCCCAGCAAACTGGTACATCCACAATGAAAGCAACGCAGAGATGGGGGAAACCCCTGGTGCCGCATGACATCAATATACTGTACCTTACATGCCAATTCGATAAGCAATAACATAATCACATCCAAAGATAATTTCTCTCTCCACATATGCCAGATGCGTTGTGACAAATTATTTAAATTAAAAAAAGGCGCTTGTGTACCCTGTACTCACAAAAGACCTTTAATTTTATGTGAAAACATTGACAAAACTCAAAACGGTTTAAATTTTTAAACTCAAACAGCTAGAGCCGAAGTTATGAGCGATGTAACGTTTTATACCCATGCCCACTACTTACTGTACAGAATCAACGTTAATGACTGAGTTAGCATCATTAACGCCATTTAGGAAGTGATGTCATTTGTGTAATTTCCGTCTCACATTTTCGTTACCAATCGTTTTACTTCAGTCCGAAATATTTAGCATGAACGATGTAACGTTTTATGCTCAGGCCTGCTACTTACACTACCAAATCTACGTTAGTGACTGAGTTATAGTCATTTATGAAGTGAGGTCATTTGCTTCATTTCCGTGTCGCATTTTCGTTACAAATCGGTTTAACTTCAGTCAGAAAAATTAGTACGCACCGCCTGAGATGTTTTCGTATCAATAATATAAATATAAACTGGGAAAGAATAAATTATTTTGATATTCTACTCTTAACCGACTTTCCACTTTTCTTATTGATTAATCTTTAAATGAATTAGATAGACATATCAAAAAAAAAAAAATTCCAAAGATGCTATAAACTGAATACTGACGTCATCTCTCCATTACGAAGTCAGTCCAAGATAACGACATTGCATGAGTCTGGAACACTCCCACTAATCAGTGTGTTTTATGAAACTGCCTTCCGATAAATCCTATCTTGCTCTTTAAGTCTTCTTATAGCCCACGCGTTCGCGTTTGCCTTAGTAAAACACTAAAAGAACTAACTTGATGACGAAAAAGAAATCTCTGATATACACAGCGTCATATCCAACATCCCTAATTGGTCTACTTTAATAATAATATATTTCCGCGTAATAAAAATTCTTCTCGGTGCATTTTCTGTATCATTTTCTGGAAGAACAAGGGTAGTAAAACAAGAATAGGAAATTATAGTTTATGGGAACACACCTCCTGTACCTCCACTATCCTACCCTAATGGTAATGGAGTTGTCACAGGGCTCAGATAAGCGAGGTAATATATAACATAATTCCCTTACTTGTGATAGAATATATCCATATAAGTGCCCGAGGACCGGCTCAATACGTGATACTTGATGGTTTTTCTTTCTTCGCCCTGCATTTGCAAAATGGCACTCGGGATGTGTGGAGGCACGATTATAAAGCCCGGATGGAGGGGAAGGGAAGGAAAAAAAAACTACTGAATTAGATCTTTTAGGAAGATGCAGTCTATGGAGAGGCATAACCCTATCTGTTATAAGGAACCGGGTGTCTGCAGACATGCAGGGCAATGCAAATATCAGAGGATTAGGATAAGAAAGGATGGAGGAGGGCTATTAAACATTCATTTTTTCCACAAGAAAAAACGCCATCGCACCGTATCCGGTAATGGCAAGGGTACTGCGCCATCATCGAGGGGTTGTCTCTCTTCCCCCCATTCCTTTCCCCCTCTCTTTCTTTCGTATTCAACTGAGCAAATAACACGGCACACTGAAGACGTGTTTACTACTAGCGGCTTAGAAAAACAGGATAAAATAGAAAAACTTGGCTGCAACGCTTCGTTTAAAATTAAAATAACTAATTAAGAGAGACTGACTTTAAGGGATGGCAGCTGGTAATTGAAATTTGTGGGGGAAAAACGGAAGGGAGAGAGTGATACTCGTGGGTGCAGGACGTCAGTAGAGATTAGCAGTCAGACTGAAGGTATTGGACAACCACCCGAGAAGTTTACTTTTCATTTGTTTACGGCATTCGATAAAACAGCGCTAAATTAACAATGAGCCATGAATATTTTTTTTGTGTGGAGAAATTGGAATATAGGGCCAATGGCGTTAAAGAACACTGATGCATAACATTTACTACACCACTCCATCTCCTTTCTATGTCCAAATCACTATTTTCTGTTTCTAAATCACTATTCCATAAGTTTGAATGTTTTTGCAATCAATTAGATAATCTCCCTCTCTACCATCCTTTCGCTGTTCTGTCCCCTATCATTTTTCTCTCTCCTTCTCTCTCTCTCTATATATATGTTTTTTTTTTTGTTTGTTTTTTTTTTTTGTAGTTGTTGGCGCATCGGCTTCTGTGGCCATAGTGCACCTCCCAAGGTTTTTGCAGTACTTTGATCCAAGCCCGAGGCGGGATTCGAACCCACGACCTTTGGGTTGCCAGGCAGGCACTTTACCCACCTGGCTAGCCCGGTCGGCTTATATATATATGTATAATTTTTCTCTCCCTTTGTCTCTCTCTCTATTTTTCTACCTTTCTCTATCTTGTCTCCATCCTACTATCTTTCTGTATCTTATCTCTAGCTTTCTTCTATTTCCCTTTGTCTCTTCATCCTTCTCTTTCTCTCTCTGGCTCACTGTCCTCTCTTTCTCTTCTCTTTTTCTCTTTCCATCACTTTCTCCATCCTTCTTTTCTTTCTCTCTATCTCTTTCTGTCTATTTTCTCTACCGTGTCTCTCTATCTTTGTCTATCTCAATTCCCTCCACCATTCTTATCCTTAATGTATCTCTCATTCTCCCTCTGTCTCTATCTATCCTCTTCTCTCTGTCTATCCTCCTTGCTTTTTCTCTCTCTCCCCCTCTATCCTTCTTTTCTCTACCTTGTCTCTCTATCTTTGTCTATCTCAATTCTCTCTATCCTTCTTGTTCTTATTTTATCTCTCATTCTCCCTCTGTCTCTATCTATCCATATTTCTCTCTCTGTCTCTGTGTATCCATTCCTCTCTCTCTCTCTCTCTCTCTCTCTCTCTCTCTCTCTCTCTCTCTCTCTCTCTCTCTCTCTCTCTCTCTCTCTTTTCCCCTCTCTCTTTCCCCCCTCTCTCTCTCTGTCTAACTTCATCTTGCCTCTCGATCATTTTCTGTCTCCTTTTATCCTTCTTTCTCTCTCACCTTGTCGCCCTCTACCCTTCTTTCTGTCCTCCCTTTCGATCTCTCTATCACGAAGAAAAACTGTATTTTGTAAAGAAAAAGACTACAAAGTATACTGAAGTATCGAATACATACGCAAATTGCAATATAAATGTATATTAATTGAAAAAAATTCGTTTATCATGGAAGAATTTCTTGTGATTACAATACATTTATTATTATTATTTTTTTCTTAAACAAATAATTAGATATACGATTGAATACATTTAAGGGAAAGAAGAAAATTGTATTAGTTGGCATTATTATAATTTCGTAAATATTTCACTTAAAATGAGGAAGACAACTTTTGCCGTTTAGAGAGAAAATGAATCATTTTCTCCAAGAACTTTTCCAGCCATTTTTTTCTCTTCAATGGAGAGTTATTTTTTTATTCATTTACTTCTCCCGAGCTAAATGCAATTATCAGCATTGCCTCAATTTAAATTTTCTCCTTCAAATACTTAAAAAAAAATTATAATTGTACATTTGGCTGCTTCTTGGAATAAACTTCATGAGACAATCCTAATTCCCATCGTTCCCTCTTCGCTTGTTGCATCCTGACAATGATATCGCGAGAGGTATTTTGTTTCTGTGCCAGACACAGAAACAAAATACAAAAATAAAATAAAAAATACATTACAAAATTAGTTTGCTTCACTGACAGCGTCCTTTTAGTGGTAATTATTGTAACGATGAGATTATTTATTCTCCAACCATCAGATCGCGTAGTTGGGGACTCGAATTTTTTTTTATTTTTTTCCCCAAAATAATTCATTCAAATTGAAGGAAGAAAAAAGATTAGAAAGATTAAAATAGCGACAACTTAATCCATTTAACAGGGAAAAAAATAATCGATTCCGGCTCACGATGTGGCAGATGCAGTAATTACTGAATCCATCCTGATTCTTCGATCCTGGGGGGTTAAATTGAAGGTTTAAGTCAGTTGTTGCACCGTTATAATCAATCAAATATTCCTTTTTTATTATCTTTTTTCCATCTGTTTATAAGTCTCCAACAATCTTACGATTATTATTATCATAAAACGAGATAGTTATCGGAAGAAAAATTTTAATTTCACTTCAAATTGTGCCCACTCATTTCTTTTAATTAACCAAATACAAAATAATTTTTAATCGTGTTTATTTCGAATTGCACGCAGTCTTAAAAAAAGATGTTGTAAATTTTGACTTCGATTTTATTTTTGAACAGAACTGTCCTCAAATTTACGTTTCTGTTCCATCCAAACGTAAAATCGAAGTTTTATTAGACATATGTTTCTTATACAATGAGGAACTACAGGTATTGCTATAATTTGATGGCTTTATAAAGTTCATTGATCCTCAAGGATAACAGTTCACTCTACTCAATAGTCTACAAAATACAAATTAAATATTGACTTTCTCGAAAACAAGGGATTTGTTCCGGTCAAGAGTCATATACCTTTAGTACCAAGCTGCAATTTCCTGAAGCAGGAAGCATTTTGGAATTGCAAATTCGCTGATCCGAATCAGATGTAATATGGAAGCTCTCTAAGAGCACCCAACGTTGGACCGAATTTTAGATTTGTTTCATAGGATAACTGCAAATACAGTGCAGGCGAAATTAAACTGAACCCGCTTATATCCTACCCTCTTTGCAGAGAAATCAGTTCATTGGAGAAGCAATGTATTTTAACTCCGAGGAAAATAATTATGACGAAATATGCCAGAATTTGTCATGGTGGGCCCAACTATGCAAAGGAAACTTGGAAAAATAGTTTCATAATTTGCTGTTAGGTGATAGTGCAGAATAGAATCACGTGATTAAAATCACTTCGCTATAAACATTATGTTTTACAGTATATAATAATGTATGCTTCGCTTAAAAACTACACGTGCAATGCTGAGACGCAGGCGGTTCAAAGTTTCGAGTTAATATTGGTATCAGATTCTTCAGCGTCTAACAGCAAAAGGTCATGGTGGTCGAAGAAAACAGTTATCATAACTTTTCCAGCAGCAGTCCGGACTGATATTCTTATTGCAGTTATTGCAGTTTTGTATTTGACAGGATAGCTATTTTCGACTAGTTCTTGGAGCTGTGATCTCTATGATATTCTTGTTGGATCACCACAGTTATTCTGCAAGTTTTCTGCATGCTTTTGAACCATAATTCCGTGTTTATTTTATCTATATCCATTACATTATAGAAAACGTTTAATGACCATGCTTCAGAACTTTGAGATGCAGAAAACAGTGAGAGAAGTCCAAATGAAGCTTTATATCTGACGTCTTATCCATAAAAATTGCTCAGTTCCTGAAGGCCGAATTACTCATTCTTGGGGTCTAGAATTAGTCATATCATCACTGCTTCAGGGTTCTGCTGTAATGGGACCGTAACTAGAACGTAAACTCGTGAGAATGAAGATGAAAGACATTTGAAATTTCTATATACTAAGGTTATCTAAATATCTATAATAATATTCTGTTTATCTGGCGAATGGCATACTTTTTTAAGAAGGGGTTTTGGCCATGCATTCTATTAGAAACGTTTAAAAGGGCAATGTGACAGGAAGACAAATAAATGCACTAGAGAGATATATAAATAGATAGCTTAGAAAAATATATGAAGGACAGAAGGAGGAGTAAGAAGATAGACAAAGAGACAGATAAATAAATAGCTGGGGAGATCTAACGGACAAAGATGTGTACATCCTATATGTATACATCCGTATATCCATTTTCATAAAGAAATTTTCTTGTTTCTTTGTGATTCTAGTGGGATGGAAGCATTCATTTTTTTCTCTATCTTGTAGATAGATAAGAAGATGACATACAAAAGCATCAGGCACTTTTACCACAAGATCTAAGAAGCAAAAGCAGACGTTTCGATAGCAGAAGCAAAGTTCACAACAATGCATGCTGCGTTCTACAAGTGTGATAGATTGACTTCTTCAAAGGATTTATCTTCGCCAAGAAATAACGCTAAGACATTTTATGACAAATTCAACTTCGGTAGAAGCAAAAAAAGAAAAAAAAAAAAAAGCAGTCAAGACGAAGCTAAGGGGGAGATGGGGTGGGTTCGGTCCTTGATAAATCGCTCGGAGGCCTACTTTGAAAACGGGAAGGTGAGTGTATTGATTAGATATGACTGGTGGTGTGTTTCTTGGGATGAAGGCGATTTTTGACTTAAATTCGTTCTGTCGGTTGAGGCGAAGAGGAGAATGGAGCTGTCCAAGATGAATAGGTAGCAAAACGATGGATGAAAAGAAGCGTTTTTTCTTTCCAATAAAAATTCGGAACTTACATACTCTAAGAAATATTTTCTCCTTCTTATTAAGTACGGAGAAAAATGGACTTAGCATTATCTCTTTAGTATACACTTCAAAACAGCATTACGTCCTAACCGAGTTTCTTGAATATAGGTTCTTTGTGTGCATACCACTTCTCTGAATACCGCCAAGTGGCATACCCACAAAACATAGTAGTTTTCTTTATGTGAAAAGCATTTGTCAATAGACACGAGTTATATCAAAAGAATAAGTTCCTCTTCTAGAGAGCATTGAGAACATAGTCTTTATCTTACGCTCTAAGACACGAGAAGAAAAAGTAAAGCAATGAGAGTAATTTTTATAAGTACTAAAGCCAAGCTTCATATTTTCTCCAAAACTCTCTTACAGAAAGTTCTTTGTGAGCTGGTTAATTGTCCTGGTGGTGGAGCGTATGTTCAACTGTCCAAAGATATTAGTGCTAAAATTAAAATACGGGATGAAACATGTCAGGCTTAGCGTAACCCTGTCAATAAAACAGCAATCTCATTAAAGTTCACAAATAATCTTAATAGATTAACGTAATGCGCGCATTAAATCTGACTATATATCATCTGTCATCATGGTTCAACCCTTTATTACCCAGACTGGAAAGGGAGAGCAAGTAGGCAGTGTATAATTCAAAGTAAACCTCTAGCAACTACAAACAATAAACAAAGACACAAAAAAAAGCAAAACAACCCTTTCTTCACGCAAACAAGCAAACAGAAATCAATGCACGTGTTACAGTACCTTTGTCATGGCGATAGGTAACTTCCTCCCAACGATCTAAGCTATTGATTAACTATTCCAACACCTGTACACAGGAATGTTTTTACTACAATCGATTTACTATCCCCAGCAACTACCATTCCTCCAATAGACAGTGGAGGGCCTTTTTCTTCTACCAAGACCAATCATTTCCATGTTGCTACTGTACGTGGGCATTGGTTACGTAGTAAACACTATTGTTTTCTATAACTATCTCTATAAAGCGTTTTTGTCAGGGTTATTTCTGTAGATCAATTACTTGCTAAACATTCGTGTAAAGACAGTTTTGTCTCTGATGTATAATCAAGCTATAAAACATGTTATTTTGCTCACGACTGCGATAAAAGTATCTAACGTAGAAAAGATGCACGTGGTGAGAACTGAGCGTTAAATCGAAGGTCGGTGACAAGCTCTGTGCTGGCACGGGTTATCTGTTCTGGTACGAAACTAATGACTCACATATTCCTTCAGAATAACTGGATAAGTATGGCTGGGTAGAAAACGCAACCTGAATTCATTACGATTACAGCTAAATGATGCACCATTGCCTACATTTTTAACGTTGTTTCCAAATTGTGGTTATTAAGATTGCATTAATTTGAAGCAAACGGTTGGGCTCTACTCTCGATGGTTATTATGTTTTCATGTATAATTTATCATGGTGCTGTCCATCTGGCCTGTTTTCGTGTCCAGAATAATTGTAATCTGAATAACACTAAAAATGAAACCCACCAGCTGTAACTAGAATGCATCTGGCAACTTTCGAAATTCTCTATTGGATATTTTGTCAATGGTGGAAAAGTATAACTGTCTGGCATAGCAACGGAAAGTCTGTTTAGAAATACTGTCTGCTTGGTTGCCGCTGTCACTTCTTCAAAAGTTTCTGCTGTATACCTTTGATTAAAAAAATTTCCACAAAGGTAGCGAATGAGTGGGAGTGTTGTCGTGCTGAAGCATGTTCTAAATCCTACTTAGAAAACTGCTCCCAAAAAACACCTTAACGTCTAAGTGCACTCAATGCCAAAAAATTAGAAAAATTTTGTAATTGGAGTCAATGATTAAATATAATTAGGTTATGCAAATGTCAGTTGTCACATGATATGAATGAGGAAGACAGGTACTCTTTTTCATTTTCAGAAAGGTGTTATTGTTGGATCATGTTTAGCAGGAGCCCCATTTGAGAAAACAAATGAATAATTGGGCATCAGATCAGCAGGTTCAGTGTGCAGAAAATGACTGAAAAATTCAATTTAGGCAAAGGAAGACCCATTGGGAATTCAAGAGCCTTGGATCTGGTTAACATGTGCCTATACGAAAGCCATTTAGTTCTCAAAAAATCGAAAGATTTGACTGAAGTGGTTCCACCAACGACAAGACTGGACGGTGTAACTGTGGAAAAAGATAACCTGGTCTGGTGAGTCTCGATTTATACTTTTTTACACCAATGATAGGGTGAAAGTGTTGCACGAACCCCACGAAGCCATGCATCCAGACTGTCGTGTCCACCACTCAATGGGCTGGAGGTGTTATGGTATGGGATACGTTCTGTTGGAAAGTACTGGGTCTGGATCTTTCTATCGTACTGAACCAACTTCATTCTGCAAGCAATTTTTGATAATATTTTTATCGAATATTTTTACCCGCATTATGATGGATTCTTTCAAGATGACAACATAACCATCCACCAAGCAAAAATTGTACCTGAATAACTCGAGGGACGTTCCTAAGATTCCAACATCTACCCTGGCAGCCTAATTCTACAGATCTGAATCCAATTAAGAATGTCTGTGATATGTTGGAAAGGGGAGTTCGAATCACAGTTCTCTACCAAGCACAACCCAGCAGCTGACCAATATTCTGATGGAAGAATTGCCAAATCTGGAGCTAGAGTCCCTCAGACACCTGATGGAATCCGTACGACGACGTGAATCGGTTTTAACTGTGCCAAAATGGCTCTATATAGATTCCGGGGATCTTTAAAATGAATTTGAATATAGAAAAACCGTTCTCAGAAAAGATGATTTATTATTATTAGTTCCACTGATCGTAAGGTATGGAACCATGAATGTTCCATGCTATATTAATATTATGAACAATTTTGTGTGTCCTACACTGTGGTAGTTTTATTGAAGTGGTCCCTGTACCTTCCAACAGGACACAGCGCCATCTCACAACATATGTGAACGTTTAGTTTGAAGATAATAATATCGGAATATTGCAATGACCAGCACAAAGGGCCGACCTCAACCTAACTGGACATCTTTGGGATGAATTTTAAGGCAGATACGACAAGACCAGCATAAACCCTTCATTGGTGAAGTTCACTAATGCTTAAAGGAGGAGTAGAGCACAATACAACCAGCTTCCTATTAGAAATTATTAGTTTCAAAGTTTTTATGAAAACGTCTCCAGTGAAAGTGGACAAAAATTTTATAGTGCGTACATGTCTGTGTGTGTGACACAGAGAAAGAGAGAGAGAGGATTCGGGTATTTGTTTGTCAATTTAATGTGCACTTTAAATGAGAAATCATTCGCTTGACTAAGTTATTACCATCAGTAATGCAAATAGCACTCTTGGAGATAACGACCAATCGCTTTGCTCCATTCACTCGTGTGAACTGCGTTCCCGGGTACTGCCTTAATACGCACTTACCTAACCAAGTGACCTACGATCAAAGAGACGGAGGTTAAAGTATCCACGGAAACTGCAACCAACACCAAAAGCATGATATTAAACCCAGAAAACACTACCTTGATCTTATTCGCTTCCTTCCAGAGCCCCTATAATAATATCCAGAGCCTCAGCGCAGGCGGCATTTCGAAGAAATGGAAGATAAGATTTTCTTCCAAAGACAAATGCTGATAAAGATGTCTGGGTGGAAGGCATTTTTAACTTCCCCTATTCGTTGTCTGCCGCTTTTCAAAACGGGGCTGTGTACACGCGTTTCTGGGGGATGTCGTTCTGTCGGATGGTACTTTAGGGTTTATTGGATATAAATATTTGCAGAGGAGTGATGTTGATGGTTCCAAATGACGACATTGTGTTTTATGCGGCCACTCGTATGGAAAAGGACACATCGATCTACTCAAACCACTTTGGGACGGTCGATGGAACATTTTCGCAGAAGTTTTTGTTTGTTGAAAAAGGGGGAAAAAATAATGAAACTGTATAGCAGCTTCTATAAATTACAAAAGACGAGAAAGTGCCCGGTTTCCATCGTAATATTCAGACCTATAAATGGAGTATGGAAATAGCAAGTTTTGCATCTGCAGATTCCCAACATAAAGTGAAAGTCCGTTATTTCCCCAATGGGCCATAACGAAAAATCCTATATAACGAGCGTATTAATGCACACTATTTATATAACGATAGAACATGTTATCGACAAATAGACATTTTTGTTTTTTAACCATGGCTGATGCAACTTGGCACATGCTATCCATAAAGAATCAACTTGCTTTCTGTTTGTACGCATTATGGAGTTTAGCATTTGCTATAATAAATATTGTAGCGTATAAGTTATTTTAGAAAGAATATCATTTTATTATACTTTGGAATATTTGTATTGAATATACATTGTATTATACCTATTAAACTGGTAATTTAATTCGCAGAATGACAGCACCACCGTACAATCACTCAATTTTCGGCGGTGTCAACTCAATTTTCGGCGGTGTCAACTCAATTTTGTAAGTGTCAACCGTTTTGCAAGCTGCTTAATGAGATTTTTTCTAATATGAATGAATGAGACACGGTGCCATCTAAAGACTGGGGACAAAGAATTTCATTATGCTCATTATATCAAGTTCGGATGGATCTGTGTGCTGCAAGATGATAGTTGGGGTATATCGCCGACCAAAACGCGTCTGATAAGTATTATAAAATTCTCCTTATTCAAACCGAAAGGACAGCTAAGTGTAATTGCCTCATCATTTGCAACACCAACATGCCTATTATCGACTTTAAATAGTGGACTGGCAATATGCCATGGGAGAGAAACAGATGTTTGAGCTTCCTGGATGATTGATATATTATTCCAATATATTTGAGAGGCAGGAACCAATTGGAGGTGGTGACCACAACGTCATAAAACGGATAATGTCCACAGAGATTTCTATGGGCAAAGGAAAAGGGGATGGACTTCAATTTCAAAGAGAGGGGAGTGGATTGAGGTATTCTTGGGCTCTATTTACTGAAGAGACAACTATAAGCTGTTGGATCTAAGTTTATTATCAGACATATTCAATTTTTCTTGGAAGTTTAGTGGAGAAGTTTAGCAAAAGGAAAATGTCCAAGCGGATTACATGAGGATAAGGGAAATTGAGAAAAGAAAAGAAGTGTGGGACGGTTAAGGCTATCGACGGACACTGATTTATATGACTGTTATAAGGGTAAATGTAACAAAACCACTGATGGAGTAAGTCACGAAAGCTGAATACGAGATATCACTAGCAAAAAAAAGTCAGAAATAGAGACAAAGGGTTCTTTTCGTAAGTAAACATAAAAAAAGAAGAGAGTAATCAGACAGGTCCTTTAATTGATAGAATTTAAGTCATGGAAATCCCAGGGGAAGTTAGAAACGCTGACGTCTCCCCAAACCACCGAGAATATGCAAAAGGCGTGATGAGCAACTGTAGACCAATCAGTTTGACATCAACAATGGGAAAGATCATGGAATATGGTACAGGACCACTTCGATAAGAATGGCATCCATAATGGCTCACAGCATCAATCAGATGAAGGAAGGCCATGCCTGACCGGTGTAGTTGATTATTACGAAAACATCATAAAATAGTCGGTGCATTAAACAACTTTACCATTACATATCTTGACTTTAGTGACGCTTTTTATACAGTTACACATGATGGCTTATAAACTGGAACAAGTTGGGTTTAGTAGTAAGATCGTTCGTTGGACCAAGGGCTGGATGAAAGATAAAATACAATGAATAATCATAAATGGACATTCCTCAGGGATCCGTAATGGAACCAATTCTGTTTCTCATCTTCATTAATGACGTTTATGGGGGAGGCAGTTATGAAATCTTCTTCAATTTATCTTTTTACCATTAAAGCATCGCTGATGTTTTAAAAATAAAAAGATGGTTAACGACCAGAACCATGACATTTTTCTTCAAAATCACTTAAATCAGTTTCAAATTCCAACATCCATCTTCGATTGGAAGAGCGTGTAGTTTAGCTCTTCTCTCTAAAAGTTTGATTTCGGTTGATCCGCAGTCCAGGTTTGGGGTGTTTTCCCCATGCCAGTCGACGATGTGCGTTTGTTTCTGACATCAAAAAGCATGTGAGCTGCAGAGCTTCCGAGAACATTCATGGCTTGCTGCTCTACGTTTCGTGGAGTTTTAGGAGCATCAACGACTAAAGCCATATTCTGTGTATACTGTCTGTATACCGCGTGTGTTCTCTGGTTTTTTGGTTCGATTTTCTGAGACCGACTAACTCAGCCATGTTGTGAATTCGTCACATCATCGACGGGACTCGAACTCATGTCTTTTCCATCCGGTGTAGGGTGGACG
Organism: Mastigoproctus giganteus; assembly: GCF_048544385.1. Taxonomy (NCBI): domain Eukaryota; kingdom Metazoa; phylum Arthropoda; class Arachnida; order Uropygi; family Thelyphonidae; genus Mastigoproctus; species Mastigoproctus giganteus. Next base: position 44,057,807 of record NC_143585.1, read on the forward strand.
GTGATTCTACCTACGGGGGCTAATTCATTAAGTTCTGAGTAACAGATGTACCAAGAATCCAAGAATAAGAACAAGCTCTAATATTGACACTGCCAAGTGCTTCGTCAGTAACCGAGAACTCAGTTGGATCGAAAATAAACTGGGTCATTGAATGAAACTGGCAGTTTATCCTTATGTGCCGTTGTTGAAGAACTTGTGGAGATAATTGTCTATAGTTTAGCCGTTCATAAAAAGTTTAAAATTTCGGAAAATGTCCTCCTAATGCAACTTGCAAATGAATAAATCAGATCAGCTTTCAAAGAAGCTCCCTTCTTCTCCCAAAAAGGCTCTGCCATTAGCTACAATCGTGATCTTTCCCCAAGACGTAGTAAAATGGAAAATTTGTGCCTCTTGAAGGTTTGAAAAGAATTAAAAGAAAAAAAAACATTAATATAAACATTAATTAAAAGAAAAAACATTAATACCACAGGTACATGTACAGATAACAATTTACTATGACACTAATCTCAACTTGTAGAAAAAACAGTCAAAATATTTAGTGCCCTCAAAAACGTTCATAGCGAGGAACAGTTCCGTGAAACTCAAAGCTTAGAGAAGTAAACGAAAGGGATTTTGTCAAGCAAAGAGTAATAATAGGAGCGCCTTATTGCCCCAGCGTCTTTTAATGGTACACAGGCATGGTCCTTTTTACTAAATTGGTCTAAATACACAAAGGGAGAAACATTTTGCCATTAACAAAGCGCGTGAGTGAAGACAGATAAGTAAAATCCCTTACTTCATTTCCATGCTTCTAACAATAATGGACAAAGTAATGTAGCAGGGACTGATTTCCCTCAAAACGCATTGCCTTTCTTCTTGGATATTTGCCCAAATCGGATTTCTATCTTTTATGTGATGCTAGATTGCCAAGAGTTCCCCCACCCCCCTCCAGTTTGTGAAACAGTAGAAGCAAATATTGCTCTAAGGGCTTCCCTAGCTACATGACACCAACATTCTTGAGATTAACAACACGACTGGAAGCATTAAGATCTGTAAAATTTATTCCGTCCCCTTTTGCCATCCTCTGGTTACAGCGCTCTTTGCCAGGCCTTCCATTCCTCGCACGTCTTAGTAAATCAGGAAACCTTATCTCCTTAATTCCCTCTGTTTTCCTTGGTGTGCTATCAATTTCTTTCTCCCTCTCTGTAAAATTAGATTATAACGCGATAATGGCTCCCTCTGGAGGAAACAGAGGGCCAAGATGGGGAATCCGTAAGTGAAAGTCAGTATACCATTAGACATGGTGGAAGCAAGGAGAGCGAGCTTCGTGGAGTCGGAAACAAGAGTGGTGTTCCGTAGATGTACGAAATATGGTCGTCATTTAACATCAAAGTACAGGGCTGTTGCCATCTCGACCACCCTGCCAAACGGGTATCATGGGAAATGATCGCTTAAATGTACAAAGCTACAGAAAGAGCCAGAAAATACACTAACAATCTGGGTTTACTGAGATAAACCACCCCAATGTAAAATAAATCGACTGCCCTAGAGGTGCAGGTAAGGTTAGGTCCGATTATTCCACGAGCACGAAATTTACGAGTAATTATCTACGCGCTGAGAGGAAGTTCGTAGTTAAATAATGCGATAAAAGATACCTCATAAGAGAGAGAGCAAAAGCATCCTCAAGAAATTACTCCGATAAATCAATGAATACATTTGTTAAATGATGTAAATGTTATTTGGAGGCTTTGCGACGAAATCAATAGCTGTGCCTGTGCATGTCGCTCAGTTCAAGGAGCGTCAGCAAGGAAATCCATAAATATTAAAGACCAATCATAGAATCGATAAGAAACAGACAAATTAACGTGCACCACCCTCATAAAATTCATATCGCCGCGTAGGGTTATTAAGTTGAAAAGTGTCGAAACGCTAGCAGGCACCAATGATAGCGAAACGATACATCATTATTACATATTAATAAATGTAATGCAATCTATATTCTGTAAACGCCATAAATAATGACTTAATTTTTTACCTCTACCAAGAGTTGATTAGTTTTAGGCGCTGGTTGTTGTTTAATGAAGACGATGGGAAATAGAATTTATATTAATTTTCTTTTCAAATTATATTATACAAAAGTAAATGAAGTTCATTAATAAAATATATCTTCCATGGGAAGAAGTTTAATATATTATTGCGTATTTAATTTATATAGTAATTTAAATTCTACATACTTGATCTAGGATGGGTTAAATGTTCGTTCCTTTCATTTTCTTGCAGATCCTTCTACTTTCTAGTCCCTCTTCACCATTAGTCAGCCATCATGTTGATATTTCGCCTCCCCTGGTACCTCATCTCTGTGTCTTTAATGTCCTGGTGAAACCTCTCACCCTCTTCCTCACTAACGCTTCCTAGATTTTCTAGGATGTAGTCGATGGGAGTGTAAAAAATGTACCTTGACATTGCTGCCCAGCTTCTTGAAGATTGCCATCATATTTTCAACTATATTCTTGAAGTCTGGATTCTTGTTATTCCTAAAGAAGTTCTCAACAACAGATCTGAAGCCAATCCATGTCTTCTTTTCTCTTTTATTCATAGTTTCCTCAAAATCTCGGCCTCTCATCAGTTTGTGAATTTCAGATCCAACAAAAATACCTTGTTTTAGCTTCTCTTGGGCGATCGATGAGAATTTAGTACAAATGTAGTTGAAGCAGGGACCTTCCTGAAGTAAAACTGTCACAAACTGTTTCATCAAACCCAGTTTGATGTGCAAGGGTGGAAGAAGGACAGTTTTGGGGTCCATCAGTTATTTATGAACCATTTTTTGATCCAGGCAACAAACTGCTCCTCTTTGGTCAGCCTTTAACATCCCAGTGCTTACTCCTTACCTGACTATCCCAGTCTCATAAAAAGCAAGGCATTTTCGTGTAGCCAGATTGCGGTCCAGTTAATATGCCCATTACTTTAAAGGCATATGCCAATCAACCAGGTTCTTCATACTTAATATTTCAACAACTTCTTAACGTTCGCATATGTTTCTTTCAAATGCACAGAGTGAACTACTAGAAATAACCCATATTTATTTCCATTGTAGAGCAACGCACCTTCGAGACTCCTCTTTGATGGGGCAATAAAAAGTCTCCACTGTGTAGAATTGCAACTAATTCCTCAATTGTTCATTAAGTCATTTATATTACTGCAAAAAACCATAAAATCGCCCTCAGAGAAGTAGGAGAACAGATCTCGTTCTCTGAGTCTGTACTATGAGAAAACCAACCCATGTGCTAGATTTTTTGACTTAAGTCTAGAAGAAACAAGGAGTTCTACAGATTCCTTTGTTAAATTGAAATCTCTTGCCATATCATTGAGTTCATGCTGTGAAAACAGTTGAGGACTGGACTCAAAGTCTCCAGGCGTGTTGACTTTAGTTCCATCTTCGAAAGCTTCACTTTCAGCTTTCTCTGCTGCTACATTCTCCAATATAAGTGGAGGATGTTGATAAAAGGTTTTGACTCACTAGGGGTCACTTTCCTTTAGTAAACTAAGCTTCTAAACAGAGATATTTTAAAGATGTAATATCACGATGATCAGGTGAGCTTAAAATCAGTTCTGAAGGAGTATATGATACATTTGAAGCTAAGTGTGACCAAGTAGGAGCAGCCTTTCGCTTTCAGAAAGTATATCAGTCTGATCACAAACAGATACACATGCAAGGGTTCAGCTATCATTTACAGTGGAGAATTCTATCAAACAATCGATCATAATAGCTTTATCAATATTTGAACACTAATGGTTATTATATTTGCAGTAATGCTCTGATGTGGACTGTGACAACTGGGAGGAAAGACACTTCACCAGATAACCAATAATTATATGTTTGATTCAAGAATTTCATTATTTAGGTTTTTAAAAGCTCTCAAAATACCTCATTTGTAATTAAGAATCTTTTAACTGAGTCATATAGACATTACGCACATTTTGACAATGACAGAAGGACATAAATCCTTATCAAAAAAACTGTTTTGAAAAGTTTAACTTTGAATAAGAGAGGTCATGAAGGTATTTAAAATAAAAGGAATTTATTTAAAAAGAGTGTCGTGAAGATCTTCACATTCTTTAATATAGCTATATCCAAAATCCTCTTGAGCATCTCTCCAGAATGATCCAAGCATGAATAGCTACTACATTCCTTTCCAAAAATTGACGTCAATAACGTGTTGAAAGAAAACTCGTTAGCAAAGTAAGAATCTGATCCCGGAGAGTTAATGAGCCTTCACAAGTTTTACAAATATGTTAAGAGTTTGACCTTTAAATTATCATTGGTGATCTACTAGCCTTCCTTGTGATCAAGGGATATTTTATTAACGAAAATTCCTCGTTAATTATACTTTTATAACCGAGAATTACGAAGACACTAAATTCAGAACCTCAGCATAGTTGCAGTCCCTGATGGCCTTTTAAGTAATCTTTAAAACGAAACTAATATTAAGGGACAGTTTCGTTTTCTTAATGAGATCAAGACAGCAAGAGTAGTTATCCATTAGTAGCAACTACTCTGTTGATCATTGATCGCATGCAGGTGTTTATAACATCATTAAATCTTTTCTAGGCGGATTATCGTAAGCGTAGGGTTTATGAAGTGCAGGGTTGGGTTATGATGTTCTTCTGACCCAGTTCAGTGGAGCAAAGTTGCTCCACCAAAAAGTAGATTAATATTTCTTAGTAAGATCGGGGTTAGCAGATATATGAGGTGTGGTTATTTCTGACACTTCAGTATTCTTCACGAAAAGCATTGATCTCACTGAGGGGCCACGGCGAGCGAGTGCGTTGGAAAGCTTTTCTCTTGGTGTGAACGGAGTGATGGAGACGCTCAAGCTCAGGGGCCCACCACGGGACGGTAGTTGGCTTAAACTTCTTCCTCCGAATCGACTGGTTGCAGGCACGAGTAGTTATTCTTGTTATTAATTTAGCTTCTGGGAAGATGACTGAACTAGCAAATAAGTACTAATTGGCCTGGATAAGTGCGTATCGGTTGATGATATTACCCTGTGGTCCACGTGCCACTCTGCTAGAGATAGATCTTGTTGCAATTCTTCTGTCGAAGGTGGGTTCTCACAGGGTACTGGAGTAGTTAGGAAGTTTATTAGGTCTTTTCAGCATAATAAATGGAGTTGTGGCCAGTAAATCTTCCAAGAGTCATCAGCAGTGTTGATATACCAGGGTGGGGAGTGGCAGTTAACGTCCACACCCAAGATAATTTTACTCTTTGGGAGTGCTTCTAGAACTGCTTGGATACAGGCAATTGTTGTAGCGATGTCCTGGTCTTCTCTACTATACAAGGAAATTAGGTAGAAGTCACTGAGAGGGCCGATGACATGAGTACACACCGCTCACTTTATTGAGACCATGGAGACTTTGGCTAGATGAAACAGTCTATGCAAGAAAGACGTAAATCGAAACGATCACAAGGTGTGTGAATGTGCAAGAAACGGTAAGCCGTGTTAGCCAACCAATGTCCAAACCATTTCATTGGTATGAAGTGGTTTGGACATTGGACATAACATCATGAGATTAAAGGCATGATTTTTATTATTAATTATGCTTAAAAGTTTTAAATTATGCATTGAGTTCAATATCTGTTTATTGGAAGCATTAGACCGTGCGTAAAAATTTCAAATTCAGTTATCGCGCGGCTAAGTGCGAAGTTTATCGATTGAATTGAAATTTGCACACATTTCTACAAATTACTTTTTAGTTTTATTTGAACATTCAATGATGAAATCACTTAGGCAGACTGAAGAAGAGAAACTTAAAGATGGTAGATAGGTCACTCGTTAAATTAGTGCAAGGTAGAGCGATTACAAATGACTTTATTTAATTGTTTTATGTTCATTTACTTCACTTAAAATTTAGATTAATTAAAGACTGGGATTCGCTAAATTGGCGAACTAATTATTTCTCAAAATTGTAAAAAAAAAAAAAAAAAATAGATTTAATGTATTCTCTATTGATTCAACATTTTCTTCGTGGTACATTAAAAGAAGAAATTCCTATAAATGAGCTGCTTGATTCTATTTGGTGGTTCACTTGATGGAAGAGGGTATAAATCAGTTCGTTGCCCATGTTTATTTGTCATAAAATGGACGTTATTTTATTTTATATATTATTTGAAAAAAATTCTGTGTCTATAAAATACTGTTTATATTATATTTATAAATACTTAAACGATTATTAAATTTTCCTAAAAAATAAATATAATATAATTAACAGCTTTTTACTACCTACATGCGGTTAGATGACTTCGATTTCTTGCGATGTACTGATACGGTTACTTAACAATGAAACACGTGATCAATGGAGCAGTGACATCATAGTAATTGACAAACGATATATATAAAATTGGCCTTTATCAATCTGATGAAGAATTGTAAAGGTGCAGTCGGAACGTTAAAATAATTCCGTCATATTATTTTGGTTTGAATTCAGTTCCATCAAATAACAGGCAAAAATACCATCAGATCTCTCAATTAACGTTTGTATTTAACAAATATACATGTATTGCATCTTATTAACGCTGGTGTTGTGAAAAATGCGCTAGTCGTGGACATTCATTCATTATATTACCCAGCATTTTACCTTAAGAAAACAGACTGCCTTCATTCCTTCCACGTGTTACGTGGTTAAAGCCCACCCTCGGTGCGGGTAAAAGAGAAGGAAGTCGCAACAGCGCGTGACACCCAGAGTCGGTCCTTTCTTGTCAAGCCCTGTCAACACGCCGCCGTTGGCGAGAATACGTGCGACGGAGGCAACGCCCCGCCTGTCACCTTGAAGTTTAATATGCTCACTGATTACTCGTAGCACTGATAGAAGTTGGATCAAGCAGTATTCTGGTGGACACTTTCCGCACATTGCTCAGGGCGTTTTCTAGGTTGGTCCAATGCATCGTTAGCGGAAATACGTACCCGTTTTCAGATATGGGATATCCGTTTTAGTGTATCTTTCCTGCAGCGAACATCTCTGGAAACCCGAATGAATATTCACAGGCAGATGCTAAAACAGACGCAGTAATAAGAAGATCAGAACATCAGATCTTAAAGATTAATTCCAAAAGAAAAAGAAAAAACCTGTCGGTAGTAGTTCTTAAGGGATCTGGCATTTCTTTATGGTAAGCAATATCTGGAATGTGGATACCGAGATATAAGTTGACTAAAATGTCCTGTATTTCATCTCAGGATCATCCTCAGTGCCCTCAGGAGGGAGGGAAGTAAACTGAAGTACATTACTGCATCCTGATGGCTTGCTAACGATCTTTGGTGGAAAGGTAGAAACAAATGAATGTGTGAGGCCCATGTCAATGCAGATTCGAGTAGAGTATCCATCAGTCTCAAATATTTTCAATTAAAGGAGCTCTTCTTAAGGCTTCTAGGATAATTTTAAAGTGCAAATTCAAATTTAATAAATAGTGCGTTTTCCAAGTTTTGTTTTTATTTATTTCTAACTTTGTTCCACTATTAATTTTATTGTTTCATTATTATATTTTTACATTAATACCGTTACAATATTTTAGTAATAAAATCAAGTTTAAATAATGCAGTGTTTTCCAATCAATAAATGAAACCTGTTTAATTTTTTTTTTTTTAACTTATAGAAAAAAAAATCTGGGAAAATTTTTAACTTAGATAAAATCTCCCGAAATTATCTACTAGATAGATTACACAGATTAAGAAATCTATTATCATAAATTTGTTAATCTGGAAACAAATAAGCAGTCTCATTTTTGGGATATAACGTTGAAATATTTCATGGTTATACTCAAGAACACGGTACCACTTTGCGGGCGTGCCTTCTTTTGCTTGAATCCGTCCCGAATTAGTAACTTAAACTAACCTAACTTTTTTTAATAACCAAAAATGAAAGCTATTAAAAAACCCACAGTTCTTTTGCTTGAATCCGTCTCGAATTCGGCCATGCCCGTAATGCAGTGACTCGTATGTACCCACGTTCTGGAGTTGAGCCAATTTCATATATATATATAAATAAATCAATTCATTAGAAGTGAAAATGAATCCAACATCGAAAGTAACATTAAAGCTCTGATCGGTTTGTGAGATTGGCAAGTCGCCAATCGTTAGTTCCCATATAAACAATAACTTGTCTGAACCTGTCATAGCGTTGTTTCTGTTCTTATTCTGGTACAATTCCTGCAGTGTTCTCTTACTGCATTTCACGTATCCTGCAGCTACACTTTAGCTCATAAGCAAAGATGTCTTCCTGCGGCTTCTTTCAGAGATATGAGATATTAAAAAATAACGAAAGGTTTATAACTCCACACAATGTCGTTTGTGTCTGCAGGCTACATTTCGCCTGTCGACAATTCATCATAAAAGGCCTTACGCGGACTCCCCCTTTTACTCTTATTTCAAACCAAAATTACTTGTAGTCTATTTTTTTGATTCTTTCTTTCTTTCCTAACTCTCGACTCTATTTGAGGTAAATTTGCGAGATGAGATTTCTTTCTTGTAAGAAGTAAAACCGATTTAGCCGATACAAAACTTACAAGATCACTGTAAAGCAAAGTTCATAAACATGGCTCACAGTAGCACCGCCAGATAAAGTTTGTAAGTTTACCACGCTTGCTTCACTTCTTTCATTTCTGCGGTTGATAACGAAAAACGGGTTTAGAGCAATCACGCGATATTTCCAACAAGAATCTATTTCCATGACAGACAGAGAAAATGTCTTTTTTCACTCCTAAAATAAGTTGCAGCAAAAGGCAAAGTGAAACTTTTTTTCCCAGTACTCTTTTTCAACCACCGATGCCACTTCATTTAATGATTTCTGACGTACCTCGATTTCTATACTTTTTTTCTTTTCAAAAAGAACCTTTTTAGTGTTTATTTTCACAAAAATAGATTAAATACGTTACTGTTTTCGTCTCAGAAACAAAATGTTTTAAAATATACAACATTTAATTGATATGTACACTCCTCGTAAAAAAAAAAAAGACACTATTCTCTGCAAAAATTTACTTTGATCGAAATTAGACCCTAATTCTTGGAAATTAAAAACAAAATGGCTTCATTTTCAAGTAGCTTATACACTCACCTACCAAAATACTAGAGAACGCAAAAAGCGTAGGTGGAACAGGTCCTTTTAACCAGCCGGCGATCCAATTTAGGATTTTACAGAAAATCCAATTCGTTCTAGTTAACAGACTTCTAGATGGATGATATCAAAAGCTATAAGTCTAGATATATAATTCGAAATTGTTACCTTCATTCAATTGTTACCGAACCCATTTAGAACTAGTAAACATGGTACCATTGTTGTCTAGATGATCTCTAATTGCAACTTTAACCAGAGACTCCATGGTCTGCTCCACCACAGAAGTAAAACTCGCTGGCCTAAAGTTACTTTCCTCCTCTTTGGCACCACCTCTCCAAGATCTCTCCAGTCCAAGATCTTCCCAGAATCTAATAATTCTTCCTTAGTTGCTTTTGTCTTAGCACACGCACATTCGGGGATTGGCATCCACACTTTTTTTCAATATTTATTAATGATATTAACAAATTTCGTTTGTTGTGAAAACGAAATGACCCGAGAAAACTTCTACTCCCTCCTTCTCAGATCGGCTAACTACAGCTGTGATTGAAGAGTGGCATTTTAAGGATTCCTGCAGATGGGATTCGAATGCAGATCTTTCCAAACGAGTGACAATTGGCTAAACCACTATTGTCACAGAGGATACGTTTCTCATGAAGGCTTGCCTCTGTTTCCCATGGCACATCCTTCATAACTACACTAAGGACTGCAGCTTTACTTAAACGTCTGTCCTGACAAGTAGTCTAGCATGTTAGTGACTATTTAATTTTTCTAACGCATCAATAGTTAATAGCAATAACACAGCAAGAGTTAACTAAATGGTGCGTGAAAATATATGTACCCTCAATTTTTACATTTAATATTCATTACATTTGACCCGATGTGGAAATAATATAATTATGTCCTCAAGGCAAAAAAAGGTTCTTTTCCATTCAGCTAAACTCTGTTCATTCTAACTTTAACCTGACATAAACAAAACATCTTTCAGCCAGTTGCCAAGGGACCACTGTCTATATCGATGGTGTTTATTTGTTTAAGTCAGAATTGAAGAGTGAATAGGATTTAGACGAAGCATCGCTATCGACTAGTCAACACCAGAATAAAAACGTTTCCTCTTTGAAAAGTTCAAACAAATAAATATCACAGAAAACAATGTCTGGACTATTTCTTCTTCCGCAGTCCAAAATTCGAACATACCAAGAGGGGATCGAATACAGCGCACAGGTACTTTAAACTTTCGGAAGAGATTACGGCAATTATCTCCACTGAATTATATCCTGGAGTTAATTGACCATTTTAATTTGCACCCCTTTATTGGATTCCCAAACGTTTTAATACAATTAAAACAGCTTAAGTAAGGTCACCAAGACCCTGTCCATTGAGTTAAGATTTTAGTATTAGTAATGCCCACAAAATAATAATAAGAAGAAATTAAAAAAAAAAAATAGAGAGAGAAAAGGAAATAGACAACCTACGCGTTTCCTTTCTTCCGTAGGTAATTATCCAGCTCACCTTTGAATTTCCCCAAACTGTCAGCCTCTACCACTCATATAGGTAACTTATGCCTGGTAGAGGTTGACGGTTTCGAGAAATTCAAAGGTCAGTTGGATAATCACCTACGGGAAGAGGGAAACGCATAGGTTGTCTCTTATTAATTATTTTAATTATTAATTTTAATTAATTATTTTAAATGTTACCTAGAAATAGTTATTATCAGTTTTTTTTTTTTTTTTAATATACTGTTGAAATTATGTTCCGATATTTTGATGATATTATGAAGAAGTACACTGGTATGCAAAACGTAAGGACCAACACTATTTCTAAAGGTTACAAGGTACGCTTTACTGATGAGAGTAGATTCAGTCTCAGCAGCGATTCTAGACGTCAGCTAATCTGGCGAGAGGTTGGCACACGGTATCACCCCGCAAACATTACTGAAAGGGATCGATATAGCGGTCAAGGTGTTCTCGTCTGGGGAGGCATTATCTTGGATGGACGTACACAACTCCAGATAGTGGAAAGCGGTACTGTAACCGGTGCACGCTACTGTACTGAGGTAATCGTTCCCCATGTGCGTCTGTTCCGATGTGCCATTCGCCCCGAGTTCGGGTTTATGCATGATAACGCCACACCCCATCGCACTGCAGCTGTTGATATGCTTTTGGAAAGTGAGGACATTGTTCGTATGGATTGACCTGCCCGTTCCGTCGATCTAAATCCCATCGAACACATATGGGACGCTCTGGGGAGACGCCTAGCGGCACGTCCACACCCACCAGAAAATGTTCACCAGCTGAAGATGGCGCTGACAGAGGAATGGACGATGTTACCGTAAGAAGTTATCAACAACATTGTTCTAAGTATGGACAGGTAGTGAAAAGCTTGCATCGACATTAGGGGTGGCCATATCTCCCACTGAGGACCACCTCTTCCCTTTGTTCCATCTTCGGCAGTGATGCATCTGTATCATGGCAGCCAGTGCTATGTTGCCATGTTTGAATAAAGTCCCTCTGTACCATTTTGTTTCCGTTGTTGTGTCGGTGTTGTTTCCTTCATCATTTCTGTACCTCACGACGTTCCTTTGGTATGCTTTTCGCATAGCCAGGCCATTCCTATGAGACACTACAGGTGAAAACCTGACTGGTCCTTAAATTTTGTACAGCAGTGTATAAGGCAACACATTGTGACTGGAATGCATTACCTTAATGTGTTTAATTTAAATGAATAAATAAAAAACAAAATAATCAGAACTTAAAGACATGATTTAAAAGAGAAAAACCATTTATTCACTTATAATGAATACTGTTTGTTTTCAGATTTGTATCCCCCTCTCCGTTGCGCTACCGTGATAAAGCAACTGATACTTCTTCTGAAGAGCAGTCTCAGTTGTCACTGATATGTGCCAATCGCCATTACGGATATTGGTCCTACTACTATCAGTTCTTATGGTTCCTCCTCCAAGTACCATAGGTTCTCGTGGAGTCAACTCACTGCCTTTCGCGATTCACCCCTAAAACCTACCCCCCCCCCTTAAAAACAAGATAGGCATAATCACAGAACAGTGTCCACTCTCTCAATTACTCTCAGTACCACCAGTTCAAGACCCTTAAACTAACGCGCTCATGAAAACCCACAGAATACTAACGCTCACGTCCATTGCTAATAAAGTTGTTACTGTATTTCTGTGGTTCCCAAACGGTGCTGTGATGATGCTGGGCGAGAAGTTATGAAAATTCCTTTGTCTGATAATTCAATTCACAGAAGAATGGTTGATATGTCAGCTAATATGGAGAAGTGTTTTTCCGAAAGTATGAATAATTTTAAATTTTCCATAAAAGTTGATCAATCGGGCGTCATTAGTGGAAAAGCACAGCTGCTTGCCTATATCAGATTCATTTACAATGATGAAATAATCACACGGTTTTTATGTTCCAAGGAACTTGAAAAACATAACAGAGGACATGATATTTTCCAAACCTTGTCTGAGTATTTGGAAAAGGTTGAGATTTCATAGGATTCTTGTATTGGAATTTGTACAGATGGAGCCGCATCTATGATAAGAAATGTGAGAGGCTTGGTGTCACTCAAACAGAAAAACCAGATGTAATATCAACTCACTGTTTCTTACACAGAGAAGCATTAGTCATCAAGACTCTTGTAGCTGATTTGAAGTTGGTTCTGGATCAGGCTGTGCGCATTGTGAACTTCATCAAAGCAAAACCACTAAAGGCGCGGATATAAACTTAACTCTGCAAAGACATTGAATCAGAACACCAGTGCCTAATTCTGCACACCAAGGTTTGCTGGGCTCTCGCGGAAAAGTTTTAATCGGGTTTTGGAACTGAAGAACGAGTTAATAGCATTTTTGGAACGATACGGGAGCCCATTGTACCACCATCTGGATGAGAATGACTGGTGTGCAAAGCGGGCATATTTGGCCGATATCTTTTCCCAGTTGAATGTGCTCAGCGCCAGTATGCAAGGCCGCGATGACAATATCCTCACGACCGACTACAGCCAAACTAACTGCATTAAAAAAGGAACATCTTGCAACACTGGTAGAAAAGACTGATCAGTACTTCCCATCGTTGTCTACAGAAAAATTCGACTGGGGTAGAGATCCCTTTGCGAATTCCAAGTGTTGAGATCTGACATTAGATTGTGAGGAGGAAATGGCCTGCATTTCGAGTGAAGCACTGCTGGGAGTTGATTTTTTGTTTTTGAAGGTATTTCTTATCAATAAAAAATTCGGTGTGGTGCGAGCAAATTTTCATTCAGGTGTGGCCAAGGGAAAAAAAGTTTGGGAACCACTGCTGTATTTGAAAAGATTAGTATTCGTTGAGCGTATCAAGTTAATTTTTCATTGCATTTTTTGGTTATTATTATTATAAATATTTGTGTATTTGTCATGATGAACAAGAAGTGTTTCTAATGTAATAAATCTAGAGTGCGATTGTACCGATTTCCGAAGGACCATTTCAGGCAATTTATCATAATTGATAGAACCAGGAAATATTTAATGGAATGTTTATGAAATAAAAAAACTACTGAATAGCTAATTAATAAGTAATTCCAAACGCATTACATTAATTAATATGAACAGTGCATTAATATTAATCGAAGTAATAGTTTATCGAATAATTAAATAATTTAAATTTACAGATGACATGGTTCGGTTGGGGAGTTTACTCTTCCCTTCCAAAATGGTCAGTTCTATAAATATGCCATTCCTGCACATATTAATCATCCAGAAAGAGTATTAATCATCTAGAAAGTTCTGAAATTTCAGCAGAATAAAAATTTGTTGCTCAACAGGGTTAAGGATAGCCTTACTGCAGCACAATATGCATTCCTTTTATCCCAAACTCGGTCATTTGCATTCAGTTTGAAAGGCAGAAGGTGGACAGTCATAGAGAAGGCTTTTGCTCTTAATGTTTTCCTTCAAAGCCCAAGTACTTATGAGTTATTGAGAAGGATGCTCAATTTACCAAGAAGAAAAACCCCGAAGCGTTTTATTTTGAACATTGCTAATAAGCCAGGATTCTTCTCTGATTTGCTGAATTGTTTAAGGAAGCAAATAACAGCTATGAAGGATAAAGACAAACTGTGCATACAATGAATAAACAAAGTGCATTATCCAATTGCGAAGATGATGATGATGATTCTGTTCTTATTGACCTCTCCAACCGTACTGAGACTTTTCATTAATTGGTTCACGACGATGCTGGTGGTCCAGTAAGTCTCACATACAAAGTGAAAGAGTCAGAATCGACCAGGTAAAGTGAGGATATCGATATTTATGATTAAAATGCACTGGCATGTCTCAGGTTACCTAGCCAGTAATATTTTAAACAGCAACAATTATGAAACATGTAGAGATTTACTATTAGGTCCAGAAGAGCTTGATATTTACAAATTGTTGCTGTAATTTAAAGATTTTAATGCGAGTGAGATCAGTTGTATGAAAGCAATATTAACTAATAAATAACCGATTAAATGACCATTCTGAAATACATAAAACATGGCAAATCCACAAATAAGATACAACTACTACACTCCATAATTCTGATAGATTCTATTGTCAGTGAACTCCAAATCACTGAAGTGTCTTCTTCTGGCTTTCAGAGACATTCCAAAGTAATCTTCAGAATGTCTCTGAAAGCCAGAGACCTTCTGAAGATTATTGTAAATATTAAAAATACATGTTTCCTTTTTATAAAAAAATGGTTCATAATTGGCCTCATAGTTCAAAACAAAGAAGAAAAGGTTCTGATATTTCTTGAAGATGACAGCACCCACTTGTTTTTGTCTAGTGAACTGTCCACAAGAAAGTCTTAAGCATGTTTCAGAGTCTTTAACTGTATCAGTATCTTTCTTACAACTCAAGTATCAAAATTATCTGAATTTTTTGATGCTGGAGTTGTAAGAAAGATACTGATACTCGTATTTGTAAATGAAATGTTTATGAAATCAAGGACTGTGACACAGCCCCTTTTTTACACTTGTATTTAAATTTTATATTATTGAACGTTAAAAATTGATTAGGTTCTATTATCGTTTATAGGCAATGGTATTTTTTTCCTTCGGGTGAGGTGTTATGATTAGTAACATCTACACTGGCAGTCATAATGCATTCATTGGCTAAACAAATAGAAACGTTTTGAGGTTGATCACAAGTTCTGTGGTATCAGAGGAGTACTATACGCCTTCTTGGGGCTTCTTAGTCCACCCATCCATTGGGAAGACAGCTGATCTTTCGGATTTTTAGAAAGACATTGTTAGGGCCATTTATCAGCCCATAAAGAACGAGAAGGTAGAAATTTAAAAAGAGCTGTGCATTATAATAAAGAGTGCAGTGTACTGAAAATTACCGAAAAATTCAATTTAGGCAAAGAAAGAACTATTCTCAATCGAATTGCGCGGCGGAAGTTGAATCTTGGATTTAGTAGTCATATGATGTACGATAGCCACTTATTTCTGTAAAAAATCGAAAGATTTGACTGCCGCCAACGCCAAGACTGGACTGTGGACCACTGGAAAAATATCGTGTGGTCTGACGACTCTCCATTCACCCTTTTTGGACCATTGGTAGGGTGAAAATGTGACTTGAATCTCCTGTGAAAATGCGGCGTGAATCTCCAGTCCTCGCATTAGGACTGCGCCAAAACCAAGTCATGGAAAAGATTAGTTAAAATATTTCAGTGACCTAAAAGTTAGGTAACTATGTCAAATGGTATAATGATAAAGTACAATCATATAAAAGATATATTTTTAAATAAGACTCAAAATGTCTAAAGACTTTAAATAATTAAAAGCAAAAAAAAAAAATGACATCTCGATCTTTTTGGACGAGTCTAGTGTAGCAAAAGTGTACTCTCACCTGGACCTGGGTCTTAAATGGGACGACAGACTCACCTTAGCTCAACACTTCTCTCACATGAAGACAAAAATATACGCTGCTTTATGGGCTATTAGGCAGGAACTTGTAGTAATTAGGGACCCTCATCTAGCGACCAAGTACATTTTAAAGTGTGTCCTTCCGATTCCAATGTATGCTTCTCGAATATGGTTCTCAGCTTCGGACTCACATTATAAGTCCGTCCTCGGGATCGAGTACTGGCTCTTGAGGTGGCTTAACAGAATTGCTGGCCACTCTTTTACTATCTCAAGGACTATCCTCTATTCAAACCTTAGCATCATACCCTAGATGCAGCGGACAATCAAGAGGAATATACACACTCTCACACAAATGCTCATAGGCAGATTGAATGCGCCAGGCCTGGATAATGGTCTAACCAAACCGTGTGCCAGTGCTAGACATTACGGAAGATTAAATCTCCCACATCGTCCAATCCTCAACAATCTTGGTAACTTAAGAATATTCTTCCCATCAAATACATCCAAAATATTTAATTCTCTTCAGAGAGTTAAATATTTTTGAGAGTTAAAAACTCAGTGAGGATGCAACATATTGGAAAGAGATCTTCCTGAATTCTTATAGACTTACCGAAATATGAATCAACTATAATGTGCCAACATACCAAAGAGTTGAGACTAAACGAAACTGTTTCATGTAACATAAGTGAACTTTCTACTTAAAAAAAAAAAAAAAATATATATATAATATATATATATATATATATAATATATATATATATATATAATATATATATATATTTGTATATATAACACTAACAGTTCTATAACTACATATAACTGTAAGTTATATACAGTTCTATAACTGTATATAATTTATACATGGAAGCCCTGATTTGTAAATATATGATTTATATAATGTACACTGCCCTACCATTAATATCCGGACACCCCTCCATGAATGGGGAAACAGGTCCTATGCATGGAACACGTCACAGAACCTGCTATAAATATGCACACTGGGCTTCGAACAGACAATTGCAAAAGTGGTCACGCAAGACGACAAGTTCAACAGAATTAACAGACTTCCAACGTGGAAAGATAGTAGGATGCCACATAAGCAAGCGTTCTGTACGAGACATAGCAGTCATTCTGGAGATCCCTAGATCAACGGTTAGTGACGTCATATGCAAATGGCAGAGGAATGGGATTGAATCTGCCAAAAAACAGCCTGGTAAACCCCGAAAACTAACAGAACTGGACAAAAGAATTGCGGAGCAATATGGGTTTAGTTGCTAATGTTCCTAAAAACCAAATAACAACAACAACAACCAGATAATTCTGCGAAGAACTGTGCGCGCAAATCATAATTTGCCATTGTCTCAAGTCACATAAACCCTCTGTGAGATTATTGGGACTAATGTCAGCACTAGTACAATACGAAGGACACTCCATGATATGGATTACAAAGGTCGTGCAGCTGTTCACAAGTCATTGATCACCTCAACAAATGCTAGACGCCAATTAACATGTTGTAAGGAGCGCGAATCTTGGACTATAGAGCAGTGGAAAACAATCCTATGGACAGACGAGTGGAGGTTCCCACTCTACCAGTCTGATAGCCGTTCTTGAGTGTGGCGAAGGCGAGGGGAACAGTTCCTTCCTGATTCTAACCTCCTAACAATGACGTTTGGTGGAGGCATTGTCATGGTATAGGGCTCCTTTCATGGTTTCGCTTGGGCCCATTAGTCATCGACAAAACTGTGAATGCTGTGCAATACCAGAACAGCCTGGACAATTATTCACTTCCAGCATTATGGCAATACTTTAGGAAAGGCCCATACCTGTATCAGCAAAACAACGCGCAATGCTATACTGCTTGGGTCGAAACAGAGTGGTTTGAAGAGATGGGTGTGGAAAAATTGGATTGGCTAGCCCAGAGTATTGATCTGAACCCTATCGAGCGTCTTTGGGATGTATTGGATCGTAGGATACGTGTACGTCGAGATCGCCCAAAGAACAAGGCCGAACTGGTGACTGCGTCAAAGGCCGAGTGGAGGAACATATCACCTGAGCTTGTTGGGAGTATGCCGCGAACATTGTAGGCTTTCATAAAAGCAAAAGGTTTCAGCACAAAATATTAAATAACACAATAAAAGATCTTTTTTCGTCTAAAGACAGGTGTCCGGATATTAATGGTAGGGCAGTGTATATACAGGATTATTAAGTGTAAATATATGCACTGTGCTGCCATTTTATTAGGTACACCCCTACTGTGCACACAAATGGTTTGTCCCACAACTTTGCAAGTCACATGACCACAGTTGTGAATATAAATGCAGCAGAACAACCTTTCTAGTATCAGTTAAGCGTACAAACCGTAGCAAGAATGGGGAAAAGGAGTGATCTAACGGACTTCGAACGTGCATTAGCATTAGCATTAGCATTAGTAGAGGCATATGATGCAAGAAAGCAAGCTTATTCAGCATCAGCCAAAAAAAAAAAAAAAAAAAAAAACCACTCCCATTTCACCCCTCCGTTCGTTCGAAATACCTGTCCAGTTGAGCTTTAAATTTGTTTAGGCTATCAACTTCAACAACAAGTGATGGAAGTCGGTTCCACCAACCAACCACCCGCTGGCCAAAGGCAAATTTCCGCACATCTATCCGACATCCGTCCTTCCTCAATTTGAATTTATGCCCTCTGAGGTGATTATTCTGAGCAAGATGAAGAATCCCATTGGCATTGAGCATGCTCAAACCATTCAAAGCCTTATACACCTCTATAAGATCACCTCGCCGGTGCCTAGTCTCCAGACTCTGTAATTTGCAAAACTTAAGCCTTTCTTCGTAAGAGCAACCCTTTGTTCCATACACTAATCTTGTTGCCCTTCTCTGTACCCGTTCCAGCAGCTCTACATCCTTCTTGAAATGAGGCCTCCAGACCTGTATACAGTACTCAAGATGTGGCCTAACCATTGCCTTATACAAGGGAATAATCACCTCCTTATCCCTGCTAGAAAAATTCCTGTATATCATTGACAAGACACCATGAGCTACTCTTGCAGCTCGTCTGCACTGCTCAGAGAACTTCATATCTGCCTGCACAATTACCCCCAGGTCCTTTTCATTCTCCACCACTGTCAGTGTAGTACCGCAGAGTTGATACGTTGCTCTGGGGTTACTGTTTCCCATATGTAGTACTTTACATTTGTCAATGTTAAACTTCATTTGCCACCTCTCAGCCCATCTGTTCAACCTTTCCAGATCCTGTTGCAGCAGTATAGCATCAGTAGTGTCCTTAACGACCCTGCCAACCTTTGTATCATCTGCAAACTTGGACATTAAACTTGATATACCATCATCAATATCATTCATAAACACCGAAAACAACAACGGACCCAACACTGAACCTTGAGGAACTCCACTAATAACATTAGTCCACGTTGAGCAGTGTCCATTGATTACCACTCTCTGTCTTCTGCCACTCAACCATCCCCTTATCCATAGCAGCAATTTGCGTCCAATACCACACTGCTCCAATTTGTGCAGCAGTCTTCCATGTGCAACAGTATCAAAAGCCTTTCTAAGATCCAAATATATAATATCAAAGTTATTCCTTGCATCCAGTTCTTTTGTGACTACATCATAGTATCCAATCAAATTGGTCAGGCAAGACCTGCCCTTAACAAAACCATGCTGTGTCTGAGCTATAACTGAATTCTTGTCTAGATGATCCTGCAGTGCTTCTTTAACCAGTGCCTCCATTAATTTACCTGGAACAGAAGTTAAACTAACAGGTCTATAATTACTTGTGTCAGCCTTTGATCCTCCTTTGTGAATTGGGGTTACATTTGCACATCTCCAGTCTATGGGTACCTCCCCTGACTCCAAAGAAGCTCTCATAATTATGGCTAGGGGTTTGCATACTTCCTTTGCTGCCTCCTTTAATATAACTGGATAGATCCCATCCACCCCAGGTGCCTTTTTTATGTTTATCCTCAACAATCTCTCCTCCACTTTCCTCTCAGTTATTACAAAATCATCCAGCTCACTGTCAATGTTTACTTTACCTACATCATTCTCCTTCCTGAATAACTCCTCATGCGTGAATGTAGATGCAAAATACTCGTTTAGATTGTTAGCCATCTGAGCAGGATCCTCAACTGTTGAACCATCAATACCCAGTGGACCAATCTGATTCATTCCTTTCCTTCTCGAGTTCAAATATGTAAAGAACTCTTTTCTGTTTTTCTTTGCATCCTTTGCCAAGGATTTTTCGTAGTCTGCCTTTGCCTGCCTAATCTCCTTTGTGACTTGGTTACAGACCAACTTATATCTATCATAGGCTTCCATGTCACCCATTAATTTGTATGTATCCCATGCATTTTTCTTCTCTGCCACATGTCTCATTAGTTCATCTGACAACCATTTAGGCCTGAACCTTGAACAATATTTCTTAGTTGGTATGTAAAGCCTGGTAGCCTCCAAGATTAGTTCCTTGAATGCTTCCCATTTTGAGTTTGCTGTTGGTAACATCATCAGTTGGTCCCACTGTATAGAATTTAAATACTGTCTCAGACCATCATAGTCGCCTTTACGAAAACAAAAACCCTTCCCTTTACCTCTGATGGTAGTTACCTCCTTGAGTAAATCCCACTTCAACACACTGTGATCACTGCCACCTAGTGGTTCATTTATCTGCAGATTCTTAATGCATGAAGAATCACTACTGATAATCAGATCATGAGTATTGCTCCCTCTTGTTGCCTCACGAACATGCTGATGTAGAAAACAATCATCCAATAAATCCACAAAAGCCTTGCTAGTGTGCGAGTGACCAACCCACAAATTCCAGTCAATATCTGGGAAATTAAAATCGCCCATTATAAGACTCTCTGATTTACTGGCCCACTCTATTTCCCTGTACAATATCTTATTATACTCATCAGAGTCATTAGGCCTATAGCACACTCCTACTCTCAATTTTGATTTCCCTATGCTTATGTCACACCAAACTGACTCGACACTGCCCTGTCCATCGATGTCGACTGGCTTCACTTCCTTGGACTTTATGTGTTTCTTAATTAATAGCATAACCCCTCCTCCCCTCCTATCCTGTCTATCCTTTCTATACACATTGTATTCCCCAAATTCCAGTTCCGCATTCCTTATATCTGTGTGACACCACGTCTCTGATATCCCAACAATATCTGCCTTTGATGTTTTGAGCAATACCTCAAATTCATCAAATTTATTTACCAAACTCCTAGCATTGGTGTACACGCAGGTATACATGCACCTGTTTCTATTCTTAGCTACCCTAACACAACCCATGTGTTTACTTGTACCGCAATGACTACCAGCAGTCTCTGAAATATCCTGCATCTTGTTTTTCAGGCTTCTGCTCATTTCAATAGAAGCAGTGCAAGAATCACTTCCACCTCTGCCAGTGGCTACTGTTAATCTATTAGTCCTTGTATCTCCCCCAACTAGCAGTTTTCCGACCCACCTAACACTGCCTCGACAGCATCAGCAAAAATTCTTGCACCCTTTCTATTTAAGTGTATCCCATCCCTGTAGAAGCAATCTCTCCTGTTAACAAGTACAGTCCAGGCTGAAAAAAATTCTACCCCTTGAGCCTTGCACAATCCCTCCAGGGCCGAATTGATCGACAAGGCTCTCATCATATACTCCCTCCTATCGTGTCTGGGCAGAATTGCAGACACTCTCAATTTCAACCCTAATTCAAGGCTTTTTTTCAACAGTGACCTGTACTTGCTAAGTAGTTCCGCCGGTCTCCTACTCTTAATATCATTAGTGCCAACGTGTACAACTATATCACCTTTTGTGCCCTTAAAAGATGATATCCGCTCTACAACGTCATCAACCTTTGCCCCTGGCAGACATACCCTGGTCCTATTCCACCTATCCTTTTTACAAAGCATGTTTCCCATTGGTAGTAGGTGCAAGACGTGCTGGACAAAGCATCTCTGAAACGGCAGTTCTCCTGAACTTTTAACGTACCACAGTTTCAAGGGTGTATCGAGAATGGTGCAACGAACAGAAAACATACTCTAAACGGCACTCCTGTGGAAGAAAATCGCTTGTTGATGAAAGAGGTCAGAGGAGGATGGCTAGAATTGTGCAAGCGAACAGACGGGCCACAATGTCGCACATCACATCAGAATACAGCCTTTATGCGCAGAACAAAATATCACAACGGATCACTAGTCGCACTTTGTTGCGAATGGGCTACAACAGCCGATGGCCACATCGCGTACCTTTGTTATCAATGAAGAACAAGAGAGCACGCCTCCTGTGGGCACAGCAACACCAGCACTGGACTATCGAGGATTGGAAAACAGTTGCTTGGTCTGACGAATCGAAGTTCCTGGTGCATCATATTGATGGAAGGCTCAGAATTTGGCGAAAACAACATGAATCCATGTACCCGTCATGTCTGACGACTACTGTGCAAGGTGGTGGGGGCAGTGTTATGGTGTGGGGAATGTTTTCTTGACACACGTTGGGTCCATTGATAACCATAGATTCCCGTCTGAATGCTACATCGTACCTAAACATCGTTGCTGACCAAGTGCATCCGTTCATGTTGACAGTTTATCCTCAGTCAAAAGATTACTTCCAGCAGGATAATGCGCCGGTACACAAAGCCCGAATCACTATGGAACGGTTCCAAGAACATGACAATGACTTTTCTTTGCTGCAGTGGCCCGCTCAGTACACGGATCTCAATTCTGATATTGAACATCTTTGGGATGAGCTGGAAAGGGCTGTTCGCTGCAGGCCTACACCTCCGTCGAATCTCAAGGAACTGAGTGACACACTCATGTCTGCATGGTACTTCATTTCTGCACAACGTTTTCAGCATCTTGTTCAATTCATGCAGGGTCGAATTCAGGCTGTTTTGATGGCTAAAGGAGGCTCAAGACGCTGCTAGGTAGGTGTACCTAATAAAGTGGCAGCACAGTGTATTAAATATTAAATGGGTACATAATATTTCGAGATGAGACTACGTGTTCAGAATATGTAACCCACTACCCGTAGTACCTCGAACCCTGCTGTGTAATTACCACCCTCCTGGCACTTTGCGGTCTCGGGGTGGTTTCTTTTTGTGAAATAAACAGATTTATAATAATAATAATAACAATAATAATAATAATAACTAGGGGGTTTCGCCCCCTTCTCGCTGCGCTTGCTACTGTTGATAAAATAAAATAAAATACTTACAGAAGATTTCGACACTGTGTGTGTCTGTTCCTCATCTATGAATACATAAATACGTTACATATGGAAATCAAGAATGGTACCGCGTGGTCCTGCTAGATAAACAACGCGCGTGCACGAGGTTTTTCTAGCATGATCACAATAAAACAGAAGCTTGTTTTACCACAGTAAAAGTTTCTGTTACGTATTTTAGTATTTGTTACACGTAACCCGCATCCCACTTATCCCATTGGCTGAATAAATATCACTTGGAGGGAAAAGATAATAATAATAACGGCTGACACGTGGTCGTTGTTGGCTAAAATCTGACTGAGTGTATAAGGCTCAGTCATGTGACTAAAAGCGGTAAAATACAAAGCACGTTCGTGTCTATAATGTGGACACTCAATTAAAATATGACGAATGGTTAAAATGTTTTATCTGCCCTCAGCAAGAATAATGAGTGCGTAAGATGACTGTGTCCTATGCGGAAGCGAGCTAGAACAACTTCCTCTCTACGATTCCTGCGCAGACCAGACTGCCAGTGTTTGATTACAGGCTTTACCTAATAGTGTTTGTTCGTGACCTACCTATGCCAAGATTGTTGCCACTGGGAGAATAATTTGGAGTGTATTATATGCCTGTAGTTTATAGAGAACACTAACAGGCTACGACTCTTCTGAGATTGTGATAAACTGGCTCCGGAATTTGCCGGATCATTACCTCTGATGCAATGATCCAGCAGAACCGGATTTTGAATCAAGATTCATGAAAAGAGTATAATTTCTGCTGAACCCTGGAAAGGACTGGATGAAGATTATATCTCATCGTTGATTGGGGCTGTAATGTTTTAAAGAATCTGTGTATACCATACACTTTTGATAATTATCAGTTTTAATGTGGTCCAAGACTACCTCTTTAGCATACAACTCTGCAGTGTATATACCACACTCGTGGGGAATCTTCTCAGATAACGTATTGTATGGGAAGACTGCAACGAATCACACGAATGATTCCAATTTCGAGCCATCAGTGAAGATAGGCAGGAAATAAGAGAAAGCAGATCGATGGAAAGCATAGAGTTGTAAGTAGACAGACGGTGAAGTGCCGGCTTTGACCCCGTTATGAATGGAGAAGTCGCATGGTGGAATGTGAGCATGCCAGGGTTGAAGGGGGTGCCTTGGTGACGGGGCAACATTGCCTACTGTGATATTAAGCTGTCTGAGCAGCTCTTGGATGCGAAAACCAAAGGGGTGGTTGTCAGTCTGACGAGTATTATATAGATTTTCCCATCGTGGCTCGAAAACGAATGTTCACATTGAGTGATCTGGCAGAGATTTCATTTTAAAGGTATATTTTAGCGACAATTCCGTTCGTCGAAGCGAAAGAGGTGGTTCAGTTGCTTCGACGAATAAACTCTGGACAGATGATGTTCGGAATGCTCCTGTAGCAATACAAATGGCTTGGAGATGAACTGCGTCTAGCCATCGCAGTACGCTTTTTCTGGCAGATGCGTACACTTGGGACACAGTCTATTTTAGATCGGATTAGTGCGCGATAGAGACGGAGTAAAGTGCAGTGGTCTGCTTCCCAGATGAGGTGGCACGGAGGAGATTCAGTCTCAGTTGACGGATATGTGGAAAGAATGTCAATTTACTATGGAACACAAGTCCAAGGAATTTTTTCTCGGGTGCTATTGGAATAATTGTTTGACCGAGCTTTAATTCTCGTGCAGGGTGAAGGTTCCGTTTGCGAAAAAGGTGGACCAAACGGTCTTCTTAAATGAGAACCTGAAACCATTGGCCATTGCCCAAGGGTTAACTTGGTCAATGGCGTGCTGCAATTGTCTTTCGATAATCTTGATTTTGCATGACTGAGAAAATATGCTAAAATAATCAAAAAAGAGGGCCTGTTTACATTTGGAGGAAATTGTTTGGTAATAGAATTAACTTTATAGCAAAAAGTGTAACACTTAGTATAAATGACGGAGTCCTTGGGGGACTTCTTCTTGGCAAAAAGGTCGAGAGAGAGAGAACAGACCCCATACAAATTTGGAATGGGCGGCTCAGTAAAAATGTTTAATAAAAAAGGCCAGATGACCCCTAATACTAAGATTATATATTTTTTTTAAAGTTACAATTGCCTTTCCCAAGCAGTCCAAAATGTGGTCTTCAAGATAGATTCTGTTCAACAAACAGAGCAAGCGATCCATAGATTCCAATGAATGATGTTTGATCATCTCATAATGAATGTCATCCAGCCCAACAGTACTCGCCTGGGATAAAGATAGTGCCGCTTTCAATTCCCATTCTGTGAAAGGCTGGTTATATGCCCCCCAGTTATTTGAAGGTAACTTAAAATTCTACTTTTCAGCTTTTCATTAGAGGGCCAGAAACTCAGTGGGACAAGATGTTTCGGCAGACACTTTAGCAAATGTCTCCCCTAGAGTGTTGGAAATTGCAGTTCGGTCTGCAATTGCGCATCCATTATGTTCTGGGATCGATGTAGTGGGTGATGCGTATCTGTCCTTCATTTTCTGGACATTGTCCCAGACAAGCTTTAGTGACGCCGACTGGTTGATGTAAGTTGTGAAGTGGATCCAAAATTCCTTTTGACTCTGACGTCTAAATGCAACGTGCTTTTGCGCGGCACGTTTGAAGGCTATTAGATTTTCTGTTACGGGATAACAACGAAATTCCCCTCCCCCGCTTCGATCTTTAATGTCAACACGGCCCGCTTTAAATTCATTGCACCAAAACACACCTGCTTCTTTGTCATCACCTTTTCGCCATACACAGCAACCAGTTCTCGGTGATCATTTGGTGAAGACCCTTTTGCTTGCAAAAAGCGAATAACTTCATGAATACCTGTTTCGGACCACATTGCACGGTAGCCGCCATTTTGCAACTGGAATCTGCTGTGAGGCGACAGTACTGGAACACTGGGGTCTTTTTGAACGTATTACGGGTCTATCTGTCCACCGTGTTTTATCTCATTCCCTTTCACCATTATTTAGAAAAAAAATGTGTTACCTTACTTTTCGGAAACCCCTCCGGGTTTCCGAAAAGGCCATCATGGCCACAATGTTCTGGGATCGCCACGGCATTCTATTGGTGGATTTCTTGCCGAAGGGTGGAAAAATCAATGCATAGCTTTACTGTGCAACGTTGGAAAAACTGAAAGCTAACATTCGACGCAAATGACCAGGACTGCTGACAAGCGGTACGATTTTGTTGCACGACAACGCAGCTCCACACCACTCGTGAGTGGTTGCGCTGTAATCGTTGGGAAACTCTGTCACATCCCCCTCTATAGTCCAGACAGCCCAAACTTAGCGCCTTCAGACTTCAATTTGTTCGGCCCTCTGAAAAAACACCTTTCAGGAAAGCATTTCACCCCGAATGAGGAAGTTCATCAGGCGGTGAGACGTTGGTTACTCCGTGTGGGCACGGACTTCTTCAGTACTGGTATTGATAAACTGATCCATCGTTGGGGCAAGTGCATAAATAAAATTGGCGCCTTTGTGGAGAAGTAGTACACGTTCACTTATTTCATGGTGTGTAATTTCAACTTCTTATTATTAAACATCATCGAGAGACAAAATGGGTTACCTTACTTTTCGGAAACCCCTCGTATAATGAATGTAGTTCTGTCATATCGGACCAACTTCACCCTGCTATGCTTCATTTTTATCCAGATTTCAATGGATTCTATCAAGGCGATAACGCAGCTATCTACCATGCAAAATTACATCTGAATGATTCCAGGAACATTCCAGTGATTTCCAACATCTGTCCTGGCGTCCTAATTCTCTATATCAAAATACAGTTGAGAACGTCTGGCACATATTCAGCAGTTTAGCTTTGCAATTCTCTACTAACCACAATTCAGAAGCTGACAAATATCCTGATAAAAGAATGGTCAATCATAAGGTTTGTCTATCATAAGAAGGAAGGAATTAGGAAGTCTATCATAAGATTTGAATCTTATGATAGACTTCCTAAGATACCTGAAGGAATCCATGCCACGGCGTGTATGGACTGTAATTCGGGAAAAGGTGGCCCGAGTAGATATTGAATAAAGGTTTCTAATTTTTTGGCCAGTTATTGTTGGATGCATGTTAGCAATTAATCTATTCAGACCATTGCAATACCTTCAATTAAAATTAAATTTAATCATTTTAATGGCTTTTAATTGGGATAAATCTGCCTTGGGCAGATTAAAATCACTGTTTGCTTTAAATATTATCTCTGTCTGGCGAGGACCATCAGTCATATATGTCAACGGTTATTGACTTAATCATGTACGCACCTTTATACGCAGAAATAATTCTGTGGAGTTAATTAATTATATTGAATTCCTATGAAATAAATCAATCCTTCCTTACCATTAGGTTTTGAAAACATTTGCTCTTCATGCTGTTCCAAAAAATCGAAGAATCGTGAAAAAAAAAAAAAAAAAAAAAATCCCACGTGATGATCTTAATGAAGAAAATTATTAAACTGAAGTTTTCATAAAACTATATTACTTTAAATTCATTTACTAAAATCAATTATACGCTTTGCCTAATTAAAACCGCTAGAAAGCAAAAGGAAACCTATTTTTGCAGATATCTATCAATTTATTCTGAGATCAGATGGGTGGCGCTATCTAGTGGAAGGCCAAGAAACTAATTTGGAATTGGGTTTGGTAAATGATTTAAAATTCTTGATTTCGTGGTTTTAATTTTTTTTTAACTCAAAGTAAATTATAAAAATGGAAACAAACCATTTTTTATATAAAATATCTAAAAGAAATGCCTCCTTTAATAAACCAAACATTTATTAACTGCTTTCACCTTCATTAATATCTTAATTATCAGAAAGGTTTCTTCGAAAATTATTTGTATCGTACTATTTTCATGATCTGCAATTAAAATAAATTAGAAAAGTATCAAAACTAGTAAGAAGTGAAAGTCGTGCAGGTTTTTCATAAGGTTTCTTTTTCTTTATAAATATAAAGGAAAGAATTGGGAAGGCTTTATTGAATAGGAAAGAAGCCTTTTGAGGGCAAATTGTATTCTGGTGAACAATAGCAGCTTTCAACCAATTAAAAATAAATTTGATCATTTTAATGACTTTTAATTACAACAAATAAGAATTATCTTTGGCTAAAAGAGAATGCAGCGGTCTTAACTCACTTACGAAATTCAGAAGATGCGGAAATTTTCAACTATAGTGGAAAGTTCAGTAATTATCGACTCGTGGCTAATGAGAGGAATAATTAGAACGAATTTCGCTAATTATCCGAACACAACAAACTAGGAGTACTTAGAAAATAAGGCATATAAAGTAGATGGTCGAGACATTCAAATTCACACAAAGCAGAGACATTGTTCGCACACTCACAATAAAGGATAGAATATTGATCGTAATGTATCTTATTTTCATTAACCTTTATAGTATAACGTTGCTTCCACATTTGCTTTTTTTAAATTTATTTGGTACACAATAAAAAATAAAAGCTCATACTCCAAACACATTACTAACTCCTTATAAAAAAAGGGGTGTGAATTCTTCTTGCAATAATAATTATCCGAAAAGGCATCCACGACCACGTTCAACTTTCCTCCTTTTTGCTGGAGAAAACTTATTCCCCACGTTTGACATTTTTTTTTTTTTTAATTTTACTTTCTAGTAAAAAAAAATGTAGTTCGGAATGTGAGTAAATATTTTAATGGACTAGAATATTTATGATGAACATATTAGAATTCCTGAGGTGTTCTGAGGATAAGAATGATAAATACCCGGGCAAATGGTCTAAATTAACAACGCTATCATTTATTTATAAATAATCAATCTCATAAATTTTATTTATCAAATAATTGCATAGTTAATAATTCCTGTCTCGACAGTCATCCAAACTTTTAAGATTTAATATTAAAAAAAAGTTAAATTAATAAACATTATTTGCGTTTGTAAAGAAAATTAAAAACATATCTAGGAGCATCTCAGTAACTTAAAGTGTAGAGAGGACATAAAATATAAAAATGTATTTTTAAAAAAAAACAAAATGGTGGCTCTTTTATGAGAATCATATCCGCTGTCGCGCTTAGCGCGTGACAACATGTCACGCACGAGGGGCGGAACTAGGAACACGCATTAGTCGCTTCAAAACGTGTAATGAAATATTTATCATCACTAGATGCAGCGAGCAGTTTGACTCTGCTTGTCGTTTCTTTTAACTTAAAATGGATTAAGAATGCAGAGGAAGAAGCACGAATTTTATTTTCCTTTTTTACAGTATAAAGGGGGGAAAAAAGTAGATGAAACTTAACTTTCATCTTGATTTTGTTGTATAAGAGTCAAGGAAAGGAATTAAACAACAATTTTGTTGTATAAGTGTCAAAGAAAGGAATTAAACAAGAATTTTGTTGTAAAAGAGTCAAGGAAAGGTATTAAACAGCAATTTTGTTGTATAAGGGTAAAAAAAAAAGTAGATAAAACTTAACTTTCATCTTGATTTTGTTGTATAAGAGTCAAGGAAAGGAATTAAACAAGAATTTTGTTGTATAAGAGTCAAGGAAAGGAATTAAACAAGAATTTTGTTGTATAAGAGTCAAGGAAAGGAATTAAACAACAATTTTGTTGTATAAGTGTCAAAGAAAGGAATTAAACAAGAATTTTGTTATAAAAGAGTCAAGGAAAGGTATTAAACAACAATTTTGTTGTATAAGGGTCAAAGAAAGGAATTAAACAAGAATTTTGTTGTATAAATGTCAAAGGAAGGCATTAAACAACAATTTTGTTGTATAAGAGTCAAACGAAGAAATTAAACAAAAATTTTGTTGTATAAGAGTCAAAGAAAGGAATTAAACAACGATTTTGTTGTATAAGAGTCAAAGAAATGAATTAAACAACGATTTTGTTGTATAAGAGTCAAAGAAATGAATTTAAACAACGATTTTGTTGTATAAGAGTCAAAGAAATGAATTAAACAATGATTTTGTTGTATAAGAGTCAAGGAAAATGGTACTTTGTTAATTTGATTTTTGTCTATGGATGTGGTATTTCCACTGATAATGCCAAATTGATTCTTTTTTACTAATAGAATTTTTTAATTTATTTTCATTTTCCCTATTTTATAAAAATATACTTAACTATTTTATTCAAATTTTATTTTTAATTATATTATTTCGATATATAATTTATTAAGCACACCATTTTAATGATTTGATGAACTAACATTGTTCAGAGAAAAAAAGGCACCTGTCTAATCAACCTTCTTGCTAGTTATCCTCTGTCTAGTTGATCCACCATCTTGAATCAAGATGGCTTCCAATGTGTGATTTTAGTCATTTTACTCTATCTAATTAACATTGGACACCACTATTCACTGTTATCATATTTTTCGCTTCTTTTGAACTATGAGTTTTGTCGCAGGCAGAGGTTTCAAGATTTTTAAGCTCCTGGATGCAGAAGAAGCTTCCAAGTAATGCAGCATTCATTTTCCAGGTGCTTCCTAAATGAAAAAGGTCCATGGATTTTAATAATTTTTCCGGCCCTCAGAACTAGATCTTAGACTTCCTGTAGCTCGATCTTTTGGTAATTTGTGAAATTTGCAATTTAAAAATACAGATTACATTATAGTAGTTAGAAATCGCAACTTTACTAGCAGATATTAAATTTAAATCTTTGGAAATAATCCGTAATATTTTAACAAGCTGTACCTGTTTAAGAAGTCAATACCAAATCTAAATGTCAAGAATATTAAAACAATGGTGGGAAAAAAAGGAGTAAGTAATCAGTTCTTTTAATTTACTAAATTGAGTATAATTAAGTTATTATTCTTTCTTTTTCCATCTATGTGTTATATCTTCACATTAAGATTTAAAATGACTTCTCAAAGAGATAAAGATTTATTACAAGACAGGATTATTTCCAAACTTTTAAGCTTCAGATTAAAAGCTGTTGATTGTAGAACGTAGCTTTGGACAGATTATTAATTAATCTGCTTGTTTTCATAAGTCTTTTTTTGCAATTAAGATGATACTGGAATCGATTGTCATTACAAAGTATGCTTGTTGTTTGAGGCGCTGGGGGAGAGGAAGTGTCCAACCTACCTTTCATAAATTATCCGAAGTACTTTCCCCCCGTAGAAAACAATTTCTCGTTAGTACCCGAAGCAACACATCGCATACAGAGTGCCAGATAATCGCAGCAAAGTTCCATACATTTGTGCACTTGTCCCATGAAAAGTAACCATTAATAATGCACATATGCGATACTCATTCGCTCATTTTCTAAGCAGGCTTTCAGAACTGCTTCCTTGTGTATTTAAATCACGTTCCCCGGTAGCGTTGTAATTTACTGGACACATACACACACATCATAAAGTCACTTTGCTTCTCTACCGAACCCCTAGGACAGCTCACAGCTACAACAGGCAGGTGGCAACCACACCTCACCGTCCATTTAATTGTGGCAAGGAATTTACGTGTACAGCAAACCTTTCTCAACTTCGTGGCTACAAATGTGCTACTGGTGACGAAAGTAATTAAGAGATTAGTGATTGTCTACACATTTCGGTTCCCCTGATGAATTACAATAGAGTTGTGGAGTTTGCAATTTGGCTAGCAGCCTTTGAAAGAGCAGAGTTGTGTTTAATCCGTTGTCGAAGCGATCCATCTACTCGACCTTTGTGACGCGCTCTGAGGAGACCAGTTGAGTCGGGATTCGAAACTGGTGTTTAAGCTGTGTCCGAAGAGTGTCCCCAATGTACTGCACTTCAAACTAATTAGTTTATTTGTTCCTAGCTGATTGTCGCAGGGGTTACGCCTGTGGTGCGCATTAATATAAAGGCTAGAAGGGCGGAATATAATATTTTGGTTGAAAAAGAAAGTATAGTGTTATTTGTAATGAGGCTCCGGGAGTTCCCCCAATTCAGCGTTTAACTCTGTAATAAATACACACGCTATAAAGGCCAGGTTAGAGTGCGTTCGTGAGTGTTGTGTTATTCTTTTGTTCATCCGGCCTCTTAGTCTAGTGGGGGCCTGTGATGAAACACAAAAACCTCTAGTTTACCATCCAGCGCCACGAGGAGGTGGGCCGGGCAGTACGGAAGGTTAGCTTTGGCGGGCGGGGCGAACCCTGGGGTAGCAAAGCATGCAGAAGAGGTAGGAATAATGGAGAGATTGGAAGAGGGTGGGAGAACAGAGGGGGAGCAGTGGATGCCCATCCTGGTTCAGTGGTGCGAGTTAAAAGATAGCAGTTGGGTGAGCCACGAGGCGAAAGTGAGGTAGGGAACACCCAGGGTGAGGAAAGGGGATTTAGGGGATGAGAACAACCACTCCAAGTAGTAGGAGTGAAAGAAATAAGGAAAGGGATCCCTATGCAAAGCGCCTATCGCGTGCAGGTATTCAAATGTTCGGAAAGAAAAATTTGCTGAAATTTATATATACAGTATTTTTCCTGTATATATAAATAAGTCTTTCTTAAGCAAAACAAAAGCTTTTAAAACGAGTTGTCCTGGCATTGCACTGCTCACAACAGATAGCTTTTGTGTGAGTGTGTGTGGCGGGGATATTACTTAGATGGTATTAGGATACAAAGAGAAAGAAACTTTATCAAAACAAAATTGATTATAAGTAGTTCAAATCAAACAGAAGACGAATGATGAGATTTTTTAAACAGTAAACTTTAATTAATGAGTTTTTTTTCGTTAGTGCATCCCCTTCTGTGGCCATATTGCACCTCACAAAGTTTTTGCATATTCTACTCTCATCCAAGCCCGAAGGGGGATTTGATATTTTTTAAAAATTATTTTTTTAAATATTTTAAGCCCATTCACTGCGAAAAAAACATCGTGATAGAAAAATTGACGTCACCGGAAATGACGTACATTACATTTCATGAATTCAACTATTTCTCAATCTATTATGTGCTGCCATCTATCGAAGCAAGATGGCACTAATTTTGAATAAGCGAAATCAGCAGATAATTATAAAATACTTGTGGAAACTTTCCGATGCTCTTTCTCTTCCATTTAATTTGTCAGACGTTCTTTAAAACATTTAATTAAAATATTGTCTAATATCTTTCATATTGTTTCCTTTAAAAACATACTTATGGATGCTATTTGTACTTAAATACGAGCTGTTTAAATCTATTGGATACTCAGTATTACATTACGAAATTAGAAACTATGTAAAATCACTAATGAACATCTCGTCGCATAATTAGCACAATTAAAATAATTTTCTGAATTTCAGATGCTGAAACGAGAGAAACATTGTTGAACAATTAAAAGAGAAAAGGGAGATCAAGTTGCAACGGCTGTTTGTTGATCATCGTGAATTCTCTGAGGATTAAGTTCTACAGGAAAATCTCCAGGAACTCGTTCTACAATATCAGTTACCAATCCTTAATAAGTTTCACTTTTAGCATCCCATAAATTTAATGAAGTGAACTCTAATATCTCTTGCCCGTTCAAAATAATTAATCCAATCAAAATGAATTAGAATAAAAGCCCATTTAAAATTGTTAGAGTGGATTAAAATGAAAGGCATGTCGCAGAGTAAATATTATTGCTCAAATAGAACGAATAGTTCTTGGGAAGTGTTTGCTAAATGTTACTGCTTTTAGTATAATAAATACACTTCTGTTTATATTCTGGCAAGACCACATAGGTCTGACTAGTTTAAAACTAATAATTTTAACAAGAACTATATGCAGTGGTCAATTCTAACGCGTGTACTCGACCTTTGAGGACAATTATGTTGCGCGACATCACTGTTGGAAAATTAATTAATGATAAAAACTTACACTCGTAATTAGCACGTGTGGGTAGCACAGTTGGTAGAATTGCAGTCCTCCTCCATCCCGGGTGGAAAAGACACGAATTCGAATACCGTGGATGATATCAGTAATTTTTATGGGTCTTTTCCACAACGTGACTGAGTTAGTCGGTCTCAATGGTTTTGTGGGTTTTTTTTTTTCTATATATATTATGTTTTCTTTTTTTATATATTATCCGTCTCCTATTTGGCTTGACAATATTTTAATTATAAATTTATCTATCCTTTTTGGTTAATTCCCCTTTAAAATAAACTCCCCACTTGCGCACCTGACTAGTATATACTCAGAAAATTTCAGGTTCAGGGAACTACTCTTGGTATATATATATATATACTTTATTCCCCTTCAGATAAGCTGGCATTCAGAACAACAAAAACTACACACATATTGGATAAAAATAGTTTATTGTACATATTTACAAAGATACATCAACACAAAAGAAATTTATTAAACACATGACCAAATAAATTTAATTTCACCTACTTAGAACTGAATGTATATGAGCAAAGGTATATTTGCCTATTGAGTATAATCAAGTAGGGTTATCTCTTTTACGTATATCATAATCAAATCTCCCCTCTTTTAAACTAACAAAATAATAATGTTTCTACTTCCTTACTCCTCAGTTCAATTGACTTTTAAAAGAATCTGTTAACATTCTTCTTTCATTACAAAACAATTCCTACTCCAAATTGATAAAGCTCCTATACTCTTAATTTCAGTATAAATCATTACTCTGTTTCCTAACAGATTATAGCCTATAACCTTCTCTAATCTAGTTAATTACACCACTATCAATTTTCTATAATTAACTACTTGCACATTTGAGGGTTACTGACATCCATCTATTCCCTCTATCCCCTTCCAAAATCCATACTTAGTCATTCACTTATTTAACCAATTATTAACAGGTATCAATCACTTCAAAAATTTTATATATATCTATTCCCTTCTAAAATTTATTTATATGTATTGACTTGCCCTGGCTAATGTCCTTCAGTTCATACCGTTCACTAACTTATTCATTACAATATAGTACTTCTTATACATATCTCACAGTGTTTAATCAAAAGTTCTGATAAATTGGTTATCGGGTGTCTATAGTCTTTGTGTGAGGGGAGAGTATTTAAGTAAACTAATCACTTACTTAGATAACTTGGCAGACTTCACGGTACATCCTTCATCCTTCTCTAAGCGAGTAGTGGATCTTTTCCATCTGGGTCGCATCTCACAATCACTGGGGGAGTTCGACATAAGTTACTGGATTCCTTCTTGGGTCTCGGGTACCTATATTTCTTAAGAATGAATTATTTTCATCAGGTCGGAGTAGCTGCTTCTTCAGGGCTCACCAAGGCTCCTGCTTTCAGCTCCACAAGGCTGCTTCCTTCGATTCAC
Organism: Mastigoproctus giganteus; assembly: GCF_048544385.1. Taxonomy (NCBI): domain Eukaryota; kingdom Metazoa; phylum Arthropoda; class Arachnida; order Uropygi; family Thelyphonidae; genus Mastigoproctus; species Mastigoproctus giganteus. Next base: position 44,093,220 of record NC_143585.1, read on the forward strand.
GAAGGCTCCTTATTTCTTCCTCGTTATCTTACTTTACGTCCTTCCTCTAGCTTCTCCATTTCGGCACCCTTACTTTCTGCTAACTCCTAACAATAACTCATTTTAACTAACTCCTACAAAACTCAGCTCTGTGCCTACTAACTCATTTTCACTAACACCGACAAAAATCTCAACTTTGTGTCCCTGACTAACTCATTTACACAAACACCGACCAAAAACTCAACTCTGTGTTCCTGACTAACTCATATTTACTAACACCGACAAAAATCTCAACTTTGTCCTTCTGACTAACTCATATTTTACTAACACCGACAAAAATCTCAACTTTGTCTCTTTTACTAACTCATATTTACTAACACCGACAAATTTCTCAACTTTGTCTTCCTGACTAACTCATATTCACAAACACCGACAAATATCTCAACTTTGTCTTACACTAAACCATTTTCACTAACACCAACAAAAAACTCAACTCTGTGTGTCTCTCCAACCCCTTCAATCTCTTTTTGTTCCTACTCCTCCCACATCTTACTCCCAAGTTTGCCACGCCTGTTACCAGTGACTCCCTCCAATCTTATACTCATTTTCGGATTTCTTCTCCTTTCATTCGTAGAAGACCCTTACTCAGCCTGCCCAGAAACATGTGTTTCGATACTCCCCCTTTTACTATTCTACCAGATCTGCTCCCATACGGCGTGCCCTTTGATGTTTGCCGATTATCCCAAATAAAAGCCCCCCCCCCCTCTCATCTAACGCCTTGGCTCTGTAACGTTTTAAAAACACGTAACTCACGTCTAGTGACCACAGCATCTATTTAAGGAAACTTAAATGCTGGTCAAGAAACCACTTCCTGTTTGCGCCTGACGGTATCCTGTTTGAAGTAACTTTCACTTCTAAGTTCGACCCCGCATAAATCTTAATTCGTCTGTGCTTTAAAGTAGTTTTCTTCGTTTATCCCCCGCGTATAACGGAAGTTAATGGCTAATGGCTCGAACCCTGCCTTTATTTCTTACCCCTCATGAACCTATCTATTCGCGGAATAATTTTATTTATTTTTCTTACGCGATATTACCATATTTAACTTGCGACAAGAATCTGTTAGTTAATAAAACTAATTTCTAAAGTTTTTATAAAGATTTTATTCTGTACGTAAGATTTGGTATCTTACAGTTTTACCCCTTCCCCAGAAACTCGAGTTTTTCAACCAGCAAACAGAAAATCGACCACAGAACACGCACAATTTATATACAGTATACACGGAGCAATATGGCTTTAGTCGCTGATGCTCCTAAAACCCAACAACAACAACTCCTCATTAAGCCATTACATTTCAGAGTAAGATAAGCAGTTTAAGGGAGTAAAAACGGTATTTTGCCAATATATTGATGTCTTATATTTTGTTAGATAAGTAAAAATACTACATTAAACTGTTATTATATGTCCTTCGTTAGTTTATTCTTTTTATTACTATCTATCTATATAACTATAGACCTTTTGTTCAATGACCACCTCTCTCTCTCTCTCTGTCTCCTCACTTCTACGTGCCTATACGTGCATTCCTCCGTGAATCATGTGTACATAAAAATCTGTGAATTTTAACTGAAACTTTGTCCTGCAAAGCCATTCTGTTTTACAATCGCTGTACGCTATTCTAAACACCAATTTGCCGAGACCTTTCAGACTATAAAAGAGGTCAGAAACATAAATTTTATCGACGCGCAGTGGCATAAGGTGAACTCCAAGGCCATTCTAGTTTGAGATGTAGGAAATAAAAGCAAGCCTGGATACCATGAGGTCACAAATGACCTCCAGAATTATCACTGCGCAAAGTAATGACGTCCCATGTTGCCTATTTCCAGTTATTTATTTGAATAGAATGTTTGAGTGGCATTATGTAGAAAATACTCACTGTAGTTTGGAAGCAAAACCATAACACCCAAATATGTACATGTAAGGTTTTATGCTTTCAATTTGTGGGGGGTGAAATGAATGATGATGATTTATATATTTTTAGTTATTGTTTTATTGTTCTTATTTCGTTTGTTTTGTTCCCTATTATGTGTTTATCCACTTTATTCTTATTTCCCCCACTTACGCATCTGACTTTACTTCCTAGGAGAATTCCAGATTCGTGGGAACTTCTCTATTATTTATAATTCCCTTCGGAAAGGCTGAGTGTTCAGGAATAACAAACTCACAAATTAATAAACAACAAAGTTTATTTACATATATATATATATATACAACAAAATATACAATTGAATAAAAATACATGTAATATGCATACAACGTTAAGTCAAGGATACCTTGCATATATTATTCTTATATTAACAATCAATATGCTATTTTCATCATTATACTCTATGTTCTCGCCATTCTGTTACAATACACTGAAGACCAATTTTAACTTTCCTAAAGTCTCTATTTGTTATTAGTCTTTCAGTTGGACCAACAATTCTTCATTAATACAAACACTATATTCAATTACCTATCCTTAAAACATAATCAAAACTTCTCATAGGATTCAATTATCTGTCCTTAAAACATTCAAAGTTTTTTTTATATAGTTCAAGTATCCTTCTAACATATTATAATCATTTGAACAACAATTTAATCTATTACTTATCCTTCGTTTCTCTTGCATTTTACAATAACCTTTTTGAATTAATTAATTAACTCTGTTAGTATATATATAATTTACTTAAGAGATAATTTATCTATCAATTTACTTCTAGTGCTATCTCTGTTTTCATTAATTAATCACCATACTGTTTCACTCACAGTCCTTTTTAACTTACAGTACTTAAAATAATATCTCACCTACTTCTATCTTTTTTCTTTCCTTTACGGGGAGGTTCCAAGCTTTCCTGGCTCTCAGGGTACCTTCTGGGGATCTCTTTCATCAGCTACACCTGAATTTGCTACAGATGATTTTTAGGAACTCTTTGCTGCACTGGGACTGGCGTTCTTTCTCCACCTTATTCGGGCTACCATCCATTCGCTGCTTCCTTCCTTCTCCTCGAGCTACTAATTTCGCATTTTCGCTCCTTTCTCTCGAGCTACTGATTCTGCGGATTTCGCTCCCTTTCTCTCCACCTTCTTAAAACCTATCACAAGGAAAACTCATAGGGCATCTCACACTAACCCCTTCTCCACTCCACTTTATTAAAACTTACCACAAGGAAAAACTCATAGGGTGCTACCCTCGTTTTTCCGTCCACCTATTAAGAACTTTTTCAAGAAGAAAACTTCCCGGGGCGCTACCCTCTCTTTTCCCACCACGACCAAACACTCAACTGTTAACTGACACATATTTCTTATCACAACAGAACCCTCAACTGTCCGTGTTACTAACTCATTTTACTTATCTCGACGAAAATCTCGACTGCTGTGTCCGCTGACTATTTCATTTTCCCTAGCACCAACAAAAACTCAACTTAGAATCCCACTAACCCATTTTCCTAAACACCTACATAACTCAACTCGGGGATCTGTCACTAACTGATCTTCGCAAAACACTCCCAAATTCTCAACTCTGTGTCCAGACTTTCACTCACATTTTCTAACACAAAAAATAAAACTTCAACTGTGTCTCCCCTAACTCATTTCCATAAACACCCACATAACTCAACTCGGGGTTCTGACTAACTCATTTTTTACTTATCTCGCTTTTTGTACATCTCAATTTCTGTACCGCCTACATATGTCAAATTCGCCCTAGTTTTTAGTTTAACCAATCTTACTCATTTTATCAACTTCCACTCTCTTCTTATTTGCCCGTTTTATTTTCTCAAGCTGATTCCTTATTGCTCGATCTAACTTCTTATTTTAAGAAGTTTGTAAAATTTCTCAGGCTGTCTGTACCTTTGAAGTCAGCCGCTTATAGTTATACTGTAGGAGAATAATTTCCCACGATCTATAAAACTTGACATCACTGCCAGCCAGACAGACTTAAATCTAATTCCCAGCATTTGTTCCGTTTTTACCACCTTATTATCCTCTTCAGGTGTCTCAACACATGGTCCACCGCGCTATTGTTTACCAGAGTTGACCCTTCTACTAATAGCAGTTGCTACTAGTTTCTATTGTTCTGGTTTGCCTGTGTGAGCTGAGAGTCGAAGTGTCCCTAGGTTGCTAATAGCTTTTCTCTTACCGCTCCCCTTGTATAGACGTTGTCTAATTTAATCCCTTGGCAGTGATCTTAGTAATATTCTTGACGTGTAATGTTCCGCTCCCCCATATTGCCATATTATAAGTTTTACTTTAAATAAATCTCCCTCTTCCACAAAATATTATATTTGTACGATTTTACATCTTACAAATTCTATGTTTCCCTCGATTTGTTCCTTCGATATTCACAGCCAGTTTTCTATCATTTAAATAAGGAATTAATATTAAATGAATTATGTAATCTTCTACTTCTTTTTTTGATTTCCTTCTTCACACCTTCTCTTCTCGATCCCAATATCTTATCCTCCAGTGCAAATTGTGGTATTTCATATTTCTCTCCACTCAGGTGTGCCCACGTTATTCCAATTTTCGCCTCTAAATCGTGTCCGTTTTATTCTTATGACTCTTCTTAGGCACCACATCTGAAATACATCCAATATTGTTTTGTTATGCCCCCAAGCCTTAATTCCAAATTCAGCTTATCCTCCCAAAGGATTTTTCTCATCTGACTGAATTGTTGCTTTGCATGTTGTATACGTGATCTGATTCCTTTAGCTTGAATGTTGTCTGAGTAGAATGCATTTCCTAAGTAGCAAAAGTTCTTGACCAGTTCTATATTTCCATTTCTTTGGTTTTTTGATTCTTAAACATCTTTTATGACTCGTATTTCTGGAGTTCAGTCCTGCGTTATGTAATATTTCAATTAATTTTTCATTTCTGATTTTGTCGAATGACTTCTCATAGTCCATAAAGCAGAAGAAGAGTGGAATATTCATTTTATACAGTATGTCTTCACGGCAATTTGGACGGTGTGAAAATAGCTTCGGTTGTTCCAACACCTGTTCGAAATCCAAATTATGTATTTCCAATTAAATTATCTAATTTTGTGTTAATTCTGGTATATATTATTCTAAGAAGGAATTTGCTTAAGTGATTGTACTGATTGTTGTATGCTGTCCATGTTTGTATATTTCGGGTTCCTTAGGCATAATTCCCGAGAACTATCACTGGACATAAGCCGAAGCTAAACAGGTCCACCATCCATAGATGGATGATGTTGCAGAGAAATACTAATCATACTGCATCGAGTGTGACGCAGGATAAAGTCACTCGTGTTCCCTTAGGCACAGGGGTCGGTTCGAAATATCAGGTGTCTCGAGACAGCCTCCCGAGGAAGACTGGAGCAAGTGGCTCTGCCCCCCGTATGGCTACCACAAGAAAAGGGCAAGACCATCCAGCCCCACCAACTGGAAATGCTTCCTGCGCAACTGCGCTAATGACCACCCAGGAAGGGAGAAAACACCAACGCATGAATTGAAGCATCGAAATGAATACGTACATCATGCAAGCATACTACGAAATAACTAAGCTGGAGACCGATATGACAACTTACTGGACAAGACTACATACCAAGTGGTTGGAACGATTCCCGGATATTCAGGTCACCGAACAGCGAATAGCGGGCCAGAGAAGGACCATCGTCAAGAAGAACATGATAGTTCCTGCAATCTTGGAAAAAATCAAGCAGGACATGAGCGATCAACTACAAAGGATAAAGAATACGGAACCAGAGGGGAACAACATACCACCAACCAACCAGAGGAGGAAGAACAAGAAGAAATACAACCCCAGCAGCTGAAGTGGAAAGAGACGAGGTCATGATATCCAGAATAGAGGACGAGTGGAAGAAGGCCTTAACAAAATTTGAGGGAATGGACCCCACAAAGACTTACATGATACAGAAGCAGAGGCCGAATAGAACCTTGTGGAGAGTCACAGGCCACCTCAATCGGCACATAATAGCGCATTACCTCGACAGCAATGGTGGAACACTGGAAGCCATCCACACAGCCGTGTATTGTGCTGCGGTAGCAGCCACGAGGGTTAATGGAAGAGAAACGAGAGACCAGCAGCAGCAGAAGAACCGAAAACAGAAGGAACCGCCAGCTTGGGAAAGAAGACTAGCAGAATATGGAAGAATTAAGAGTCAAGGTAGGCTAATTGACCCACTACCAACGGGGCAATAGGAGCAAGAAATTAATTGGAAAAGTGAAGAGCATCCTCAAGAGAAACAGCGTCCACAAAAAAAACAACAAAAAACTATTATATTTAGGCCACCCAAATAATTAAATTCATCTGCCGTGCTGTGTCTTATGTCTGTTAATTGCATATGTTCTATGGTCGATTTATCTGTTTGCTAGACGAAAAAACCCAGTTTCTGGGGGAAGACAGCGTCCACCAATTCAAATTCAAATTCAAATTATTATTTTAGGGCCACCCGTAATCTCTTACATATATCCATATATGTATTATGACTGTAAATTGCGTGTGTTCTCTGGTCGAGTTGCCTGTTTTGCTGGACGAAAAAATCCCAGTTTCTGGGGGAAAGAGAATAGGAGAGTACTTTGACATTGAAGCAGAACCTCCTTGCATTCAGCAAGAGACTACGCCGATACAAAGAGAGCTCCCAGTGGAAAATAAACAAACCGAATCTTCGATGAGCACCAAAGAGGCTTCTACAGGGGTCTCGGAGAACACGGGAAAGATGGGAACGGACCATACGAGCAGAAAACAATTAAGGAGTTCTGGGGAAACATATGGGGCAAGGAAGTAAGACATAACAGTCGAGCTCTCTGGATATAACTAGAATGCAAGAAAACCAAGGACGTACAAGAAATGAGAGGGTGGGAGATTCGGGAAGAAGAAATAAAATAGACGATCAAGAACTCTCACAACTGGCGAACTCCAGGAATAGATAACGTCCATAACTACTGGTACAAGAAGCTCACTTGCACACACAAGCACCTGGCAGAGAGGTTTGCCCGAATGATAAGGCACCCAGAGACAATCCCGAAGTTTCTCACTCAAGGAATCACATATCTGAAGCCTAAAGACGAAGATACAAGAAACCCGGTGAAATATAGGCCAATCACCCACCTCCCAGCAATGTACAAGATCCTGACCAGCTGCATAACCAGGAAGATATCAGACCACCTGGAGAGCCAGAACATAATGGCCGAACAGCAGAAAGGATGCGAGGGGCTGAGCAAAGGATGCAAGGAGCAATTAACCATAGATGCTGCGGTTATGGAGCAAGTCTACAAGGAACTCCGCAACATGTACACAGCCTATAACGATTACCGCAATGCTTTCTACTCCGTGCCTCATAGCTGGCTAATAGAGGCGCTGAACATCTACAAAGTCAATCCGATAGTGACAAACTTCCTAGGAGAAACGATGGCGAAATGGAGTACCACCATTAAGGTCGAAAACATCACAACCAGGCCAATCCCCATCAGGAGAGGAATCTTTCAGGGAGATGCCCTGAGCCCATTTTGGTTCTGTCTAGCATTTAACCTGCTATCTACCATGCTCAACAGTAGCAAGTACGGATATAATCTCAAAAAAGGAAGGAAGAACCGGTAAACCCTCACCCACCTGATGTACATGGATGACATCAAGGTCTACGCGGGAACTGAGAAGCACCTACAGCAACTACTCCAGATCACTGAAGAATTCAGCAACATATTAGAATGGAATTTGGTCTAGACAAATGCAAGACCCATGTATTGCACCAGGGAAAATTAGTCAACCGAAACTATTAGCTGCAGATTGGTAAAGAGATCGAAGCCATGGCAAAGGGAGAGGCCTACAAATACTTGGGGATGATGCAGGCTCAGCAGTTACAGCACAAGGAAATTAAGGACTGCCTGACCGAAAAATACCACCTGAGACTCACAAGCCTGCTGAAAGCAAAGCTGAACGGAGGAAACACAGTTAAATCCATAAACACCTATTCAGTCCCAGTGCTAATATACTCCTTCGGGGTCATAAATTGGACTAACACCGAGCTGGAGGATATCATGAGAAAGACAAGGACAATCATGACCAAGATCAGCCAGCACTACCTGAAATTTGCCGTGGAGAGACTGACAATTGCCCGGAAATAAGGAGGAAGGGGCCTGATAGACCTCATTGAGCAACAGAAGACAGCGACAGTTAACCTGAAGGATTACTTCCAGAAACACACAGCAGCAACAGCAGCACTCCAGCAGGCCATAGAGAAGATATACAAGTGATATACCCCACTCAACCTAACCGAGGAGGCCCCCCCCACAACCAGGATGCACAAACGAAGCTAGAAAGATGGGCAGAGAAGACATTCAATGGCATGACAGACGCTACAATGATCTCAATCAAGATCACATAGATAAAATTGCTTCCAATGCATGGCTCACGAGCGGGACTCTCTTCCCTGAGACTGAAGGATTCATGCTAACCGTCCAAGACCAGGTAATCAATACCAGAAACTACAGAAAATACATCGCCAAGGAGCCCGGAGTGTTCGATGACACATGTTGACGATGCCACTTGGCCTCAGAAACGATCGAGCACATCGCCGCGGGATGCAAGGTGATCACCCAGACTGAGTACACTTGTAGACACGACCAGGTAGCCAGGATAATGCATCAGAAGCATGGATATAATCTCAAAGAAGGAAGGAAGAACCGGTAAACCCTCACCCACCTGATGTACATGGATGACATCAAGCTCTACGTGGGAACTGAGAAGCACTTACAGCAACTACTCCAGAACTAGCAAGGAAATACCAGTTGGTCGAAGAAAGTGTGCCGTACTACAAGTACGAATCCCACGCAGTCTGGTCTCTTGCCAAAGCTATTGGCAGCAACTTTTGCCCACCTCTGCTCCTACATCTGTCAAAACCGGATGGTTCTGTTGTCACTTCAGCCAAGGATAAAGCTGACCTGCTAGCATCCCATTTTTCCTCCAACTCGTGTATTAATTGATATTGGTAAAACACCTCCCACCATTTCCAACACGCTGCATTCAATGCCTCCTGTGGTCTTCCGTCAAAAGGATGTCAGAAGGATTTTGACGAATCTTGATGCTAAGAAAGCTCCAGGTCCCAATGGTATTTCTCCACCTGTTCTCAAAACCTGTGCTCCTGAACTCACTCCTGTTTTTTGCCGCCTTTTTTCACTTTCTTATTCCAAAGGTGTTTTTCCTTCTGCTTGAAAATTTTCTCATATCCAGCAGTTCCTAAAAATGGTTACATATCCCTCCCATCCAATTATTGTCCCATTGAAATTACTTCTACTCTTTCTAAAGTAATGGAGAAATCAATTAACCGCCAACTCTTAAACTACCTAGAAACCTTCCGTCTGATCAACGATCTCCAGTATGGATTCCGTCAGTGTCGATCCATTGGTGATATTCTGGCTTATGTTACCCATTTATGAACAAATTCAATGGAACAGTTCGTTGAAACACAAGCAGTTGCTTTTCACATCTCAAAGGCTTTCGATTGTTTTGCATAAAAGACTTTTAAACAAGCTTCCATCTTATGGTTGCCAACTGTTTTTAGTAATTGGTTATCCAGTTTTTTCTCTGAACGCTCACTGAGGGTGATGGTAGATGGTTCTCTGTCTTCTAACTTCTCCACTAATGCCGGTGTCCCCCAATATTCAGTTCTTTCCTCCACTATTTTCCTCTTGTATATTAACGACCTTCTTCCATTGACTGGAAATCCTATCCATAGTTTTTCAGATGATAGCACATTGCATCCCACTTTCCATTTTGAGAAACCTTGTCCTGCTCAATCAGCTTCAACTTCTCGAATATCCGCTACCAATTCCTTACATGCTGATCTCCAGGTTATTCTCCAGTGCGGCAAAGACAACTTAATTGATTTCAATCCTTCTAAAACTCAGTCTTGTCTTATATCACGCAAAAAGGATTCTTCTGCTCCTATGCTTATCTTTATGACATTCCGATTTCTTGGCAAAATGATATATCTCTTTTGGGATTACACTGACTTATAATCTCTCTTGGCACAAGCAAATTACAAATATTGCTTCTTCTGCATCTAAAAAACTTGGTTTTCTCTTTCGCTCTCGGCGTTACTTTTCTTCCAAATAGCTCCTCACTCTGTACAAATCGCAAATCCGCCTTACCATGGAATATTGTTCCCACCTCTCTCAGGCCTCTTGAGAAAGGTGGGAACCTCTCTCAAAAAAACCTCTCTCAGGCCTCTTGATTCCATTCAGAAGAGGGCAGTTAAGTTAATTAATGATTAATCTCTAACAGAGTCTCTCCACTCGCTGTCTCATAGACGTACTATTTCTGCTGCATGCCTTTTGTACAGATACTTCCATGGGCACTGTTCTTCTGAATTGGCTTCTATAATTCCCGCTCTCTGTTTCAAAACCGTCCGAACATGTGCTGCCACCAGCTAACATCCATTTGCTGTCCAACTTCAAACTCACAGAACCAACTTTTTATCTTCCTCTTTTATTCATTCAACTGCCGTTTTCTGGAACAACCTTCCTTCATACGTATTTCCTAAAAATTACAGTCTACAGAAGTTCAAGTCTAATGTCAACAAATATCTTCTTTCAACTTCTCAATCTCCAACCCAAGCACAGTGCTAAGTACTATAAATTCTAATACCTCATGTTTGGGGTTTTCATAAAAAAAAAAAAAAAAGTACTAGAGACCCCAACCCACAAGTACTGGGACCGCGCCATAATAACGGATAGAACAATACAGGACAAGAAGGACAAGGCTACCTATGTGATTGACATAGCGGTACCCAACACTCGCAATCTGCAGAAAACCCATGGGGAAAAAAATCAAGAAGTACACGAACCTAAGACAGGAGATCAAAGTGATGTGGCATATGCAACAAGTAACGACCATCCCGATCATCGTGTCAACCACAGGTATTGTATCAAAGACCCTACATAACAGCCTAGCAGCAATAAGTCTCCCAGCGAACACCTACAAGGAACTCCAGAAAGTCGCAATCCTGAACACCTGTAGGATAGTCAGAGAGTTCCTCGACCCACAGTAACACCAGATATAACAACAACAACCTCGTGTACTTGGTAGCAATACCCGTCGCGAGGTGGAACCCCCAATCAGGAAGAAATAATGTAAGAGGAATAATAATAATAATAATAATAATAATAATAATAATAATAATAAACATAACAACAACCATCGTTAGGTACTTGGTAGCAGTAGCGGATTTAGCACTTGAGAGGCCCCAGGCGCAATTCAATTTTGCGGCTCCCCCCCTCTAAATATTTTCAATACAGTGTACATTCTACGCGCACGTTTTTACTATAGCACGCGCTCTAGATTTCGTGTTGCGGTTTTAATCATTTTGGTTGCGCAATTCTTTCATACATATTTTAACTAATGTTTAAATAAAAAAATGGCACAACTAAGCATTAATGATAATACGTATTCTACTTCAGATTCACTTAGTTCGCATAGATATTTCATATAATATGTAGGGATATTCGCATAAGAGTTTACTAACTTCTCATATTAAATTATAGTTTTATTCAGTAACGGTAATAATGATGAGTGTAAAAATTAAAAATGAAACAATTTTATTTTTTTTTTTGAGACCTGAGATTTGAGGCCCCCTCTATTTAAGAGGCCCCAGGCGCGCGCCTCGTGCGCCTGTGCGGAAATCCGCCACTGCTTGGTACGAGGTGGAACCCCATATTAGGGAGAAATAATAATAATAATAATAATAATAATAATAATAATAATATAATGAAATAAAATAATATAATAATAATAATAATGATATAATGAAATAAAATAATATAATAATAATAATAATAATATAATGAAATAAAATAATATAATAATAATAATAATGATATAATGAAATAAAATAATATAATAATAATAATAATAATATAATGAAATAAAATAATATAATAATAATAATAATAATATAATGAAATAAAATAATATAATAATAATAATAATATAATGAAATAAAATAATATAATAATAATAATAATAATATAATGAAATAAAATAATATAATAATAATAATAATAATATAATGAAATAAAATAATATAATAATAATACAATACAATACAATACAATACAATTTTATTTATCAAGAGAATTCTTTTACAATAAATGAACTTGTTAAGAAAAGTAAATTTCTTGACAACAAGTTGTAGTTATTCCTTTACAAGTTTTGTACAAATTTGTTATCTTACAGAAGACTATGAAGTCACTACACATAGTATATTCCACACTGTAAACAGAGGTAGTTTATCTGCATATCAATTCTAATCTACTGTGTCATTGAGTATCAAGAATTTTCTTATTAGGAATTTTAATTTGGAGATGGGATAACTTCTCCTGAGCCTGAAATCAATGCTAGCCAACAAGTTGTTTATTACATTCATTGTGTGCCTGTCTCCAAATCTATTTAGTATCCTAGGGTGAGGCAAAGTAATTGCTTTTGGGTTCCTTAAATTATGTGAGACATTTCTTTGCAGATTCGACTCTTCAAAAATAGTGTTAAGATTTTTTAAGAATAGATTTAACTTCAGTTTTTGAACTGGATACAGTATTTTATGTTTCAACAAAAATTGCCTTCTCTTATTCAGGTCATTCCAAGAGTTTGTCCCCATTAAAAGTTTCAGAATCCTATTTATTAAGTTGTCTATTGCCCTTATGTCTGTTTTATTTGCTCGTGCCCATATATTTACTAAATAATTGAGTTGGGAGTCCACTAATGCATAATATAAGGTTACTTTTGTTCTAAAATTTAACTTATTCTTAATGTAGTAGAAAAAGTACACATAAAATCTCATTTTTTTGTACAAGTTTGTTATATGCATTATCCAACTTAGACTGTAGTCGATCCATAACCCAAGGTAACAATGATTTGAGACTTCTTCCACAGTTAGACATTCGCAATTCTGGAAATTCTGTTCATGTAGGCAATCATGTTTGTGCAATTTGATAGAGGGTTGAATGTCCAAGGTTTGATGATAATAATAATAATATTATTATTATTATTATTATTATTATTATTAATAATAATATTTAATACATTATTGCCAAAATTCCTTTACTCAACAAGATAGGCTTCCTCAGATAATGAACTCTTGTGTAGTCTTAGCTCCACATTATACTGAGATTCTTAAAATTATAGAACAATTAAAGAACAAGAAATCTTATGGACTGGACTGTATTACAGTAACCGAAGTAAAGAGAAACAAAGAACAGTTCTCTTTTCTCTTGGTAGAGCTAATAGCACGGATGTTAGAGTCGGGAAGCTATCCTACAAACTTACTGTCATTTAAGATAATTCCTATATATAAAAAGGGACCACCAGATGACTTTTGCAACTACAGACCAATAACAATACAGTCAGTTTTAAATAAGATAATAGAAAATTATATATTTTCCCATATAAGCAAATATTTACATCAATATGGACTGTTAAACAGCTCTCTATTCTCATATCAGAAGGGCAAGAGCACACAGACATTATTAGAGAACTTAATAGACTCTCTAAACTTACATTTAAACAACAATAACTTCATATTGATTTTATTTATAGATTTGACCAAAGCATATGACCTAATAGATATCCCAATATTGCAACAGAAATTACTGAAATATGGAATAAGGGGAAGACTCAATCAACTACTAGCAAATTATTTAACCAAGAGAAAAATAACAGTAGAAGTAGAAAATACAAAGGGGAAATCTTATAATGTAAAGAGAGGAGTACCTCAGGGCACTCATGCTGGGCCAATCATGTTCAACATCTATATAAATGACATATTCGAAGTAATTAAGAACTCCTTTATAAAAATTTATGCAGATGATATAATCTTATATACAATAGGAAAGGACCTAACAAAAATGGCAAATGATTTACAACAGGATGCAATACATTTACAATCTTGGCTGCACGATAATAAATTAGCACTCAGCTTTGAAAAAACTAAATTTTTGGTAATAAGGCCTCCTCATCAAACCTTGGACATTCAACCCTCTATCAAATTGCACAAACATGATTGCCTACATGAACAGAATTTCCAGAATTGCGAATGTCTAACTGTGGAAGAAGTCTCAAATCATTGTTACCTTGGGTTATGGATCGACTACAGTCTAAGTTGGATAATGCATATAACAAACTTGTACAAAAAAATGAGATTTTATGTGTACTTTTTCTACTACATTAATAATAAGTTAAATCTTAGAACAAAAGTAACCTTATATTATGCATTAGTGGACTCCCAACTCAATTATTTAGTAAATATATGGGCACGAGCAAATAAAACAGAAATAAGGGCAATAGAAAACTTAATGAATAGGATTCTGAAACTTTTAATGGGGACAAACTCTTGGAATGACCTGAATAAGAGAAGGCAATTTTTGTTGAAACATAAAATATTGTATCCAGTTCAAAAACTGAAGTTAAATCTATTCTTAAAAAATCTTAACACTATTTTTGAAGAGTCGAATCTGCAAAGAAATGTCTCACATAATTTAAGGAACCCAAAAGCAATTACTTTGCCTCACCCTAGGATACTAAATAGATTTGGAGATAGGCACACAATGAATGTAATAAACAACTTGTTGGCTAGCATTGATTTCAGGCTCAGGAGAAGTTATCCCATCTCCAAATTAAAATTCCTAATAAGAAAATTCTTGATACTCAATGACACAGTAGATTAGAATTGATATGCAGATAAACTACCTCTGTTTACAGTGTGGAATATACTATGTGTAGTGACTTCATAGTCTTTTCTGTAAGATAACAAATTTGTACAAAACTTGTAAAGGAAGAACTACAACTTGTTGTCAAGAAATTTACTTTTCTTAACAAGTTCATTTATTGTAAACGAATTCTCTTGATAAATAAAATTGTATTGTATTGTAAAAAAAAAAAAAAAAAAAAATAATAATATTATTATTAATAATAATAATAATAATATTATTATTATTAATAATAATAATAATAATAATAATAATAATAATAATAATAATAATAATAATAATAATATAATGAAATAAAATAATATAATAATAATAAAATCTGTAATAAAAGAATTTTCTGTTCCGGCTAGTACAGTATATGACTGTGGTGGCGAACCTATGACACGTGGGTCAGATACTGACCCACGAAGGCTTTGTAAGTAACCCACGCGCACGCGTTTATTGTAATATTGGCCTACTTTTTTTAATTAGAACAGAGAGAAAAGATAATCGAAAATATTAAACAATTATAAAATATAAATATGTAATGTCAGATTTATAAAAAAAATAAATAAAAATAAACAGAATGATTCACAAACAAGTGTTTTAAAAACTTTTTTGACTCTGAAAAATAACATTACAGCTGCTAGTTTTCAAGGAGCCCATTGCATTGCTCGCCATTGGAAACCTCTTTCAGGAGTTTGTAAAACAAGCATTTTTAGAATGTAGTTCTACTGTTTTCAGATTTAAAAAAAAAAGACTCGATTATAAAGCGTATAAATGAGTTACCAATAAGTCGCAATACTATTAAAGATAGAGTAATAGAATTAGAAAGAAATATTTCTTCTCAAATACATAACGACTTAAAGTCTGTAGAAATGTATTCGATTGCTTTAGATGAGAGTACTGATGTAAATGGTTATGCACAACTCGCAGTTTTTGCTCGATATAATGCAGGCAATATAATGAAAGAAGAGTTAATAAAACTAATAACATTGAAAGGAAGGTGTACCGGTCTTGATCTTTTTAAAGAATTTGATAATGCATTTAAAAAAATGGAAATTGACCTACAAAAAATTGTTTCTGTAACAGACGGTGCTCCCAATATGGTGGGAAAAAACATTGGTTTTATTCAGCAGCTTAAGCAAAATATTTGACATTCTCTGATAGAATTTCATTGTGTAATACACTAGCAAGTTCTATGTGCGAAGCAAGGTTTAAAAACATTTTCTAATCTAATGCTAGTTGTAATTAAAGTTATTAACTTTATAAACGCAAAAGGTCTTAATAAGCGAGAATTTGCACAATTATTAGAGGAAATTGAGTTCCAATATTCTGGAATTTTGACATACAACAATGTTCGATGGCAGCAAGTTCTTAATCGGTTTGTCATTTTATTAGACGAAATAAAGCTCTTTTTGAATGAAAAAAAGAATAGTTATGACGAACTTTCAAATATAAATTGGCTAAATGATTTAATGTTCTTATGTGATATCATTCAGCATTTCAATGAACTGAATTAAAAACTTCAGGGACATGGACAAATTGCATTAATGATGTTTGAAAATATCAAAATATTTATGAAAAAAACTTGACATCTTTACTAAAGATTTGGAAATGAGCACCATGAAATATTTTCCTCAATTACAAAAACATTTTCAAAACACTAAAGATTTTGAAAATATTCTTGACATTCAAGAAAATGCAATTAAAAAATATTTAACCATTTTGCAAGAAATAAAACAAGCTTTCCATGAGAGATATAATCAATTTAAAAGTTTGGAAAATACATTTCGCTTTATTTTATGCCCACATAAAGCAGAGTACGATACAATGCAGCTAAACGATTTTATGTGGCTAGGTATCACTAACTTAGAAATGGAATTAATTGAATTCCAAAGCAGCATAGTGTGGAAAAATAAATTTGAAAACTTGATTTTCGAAGTAGAAGGAAAAATTTCAGAAAGTAATGCAAATAGGCCTAATGAAGATCTCACACTAAAAGTTGAAAATATTATATTAAACGCATGGTATTCTTTACCGAACAATTTTACACGTATGAGGAAACTGGCTAACGCTCTTCTCACAATGTTCGGGTCCACATATTCATGTGAAAAATTGCTTTCCTCAATGAATTTTGTTAAATCTTCCAACAGGAATAAACTTGGAAATGAATTGACTGCAAAATGTATTAAAGTAATGAACACGAAGTATGTACCTAATATTAAGAAACTGTCTGAAAGTAAGCAACAACAAATTTCGCATTAAATATACTTTTATCAACTTTATTACACATACTGTATGTGTAATTATGTTAATTATTAATGAAGAATATTTCAAATTATGAGTTAATTATTAATGAAGAATATTTCAAAATAAAGGTGTTTTCTTTTATTCCTTGCTCATTCAAATACTTTGTGCAGAGGCAATACCTGGTGCAGTACAAGGTATCAAATCAAGCTTTTTTAGCTCTTCACTTGCAAAAGTTAAAGTTATAAATGAAAAAGGAAACTAAAACCTTTTTTGGATTATTTCAAAAGTGAGAACCAAAAAGATTCAACTATCAACTTGATCTCTTAACAAATTGTTGGTTGTTTCCAAATAATTGGCATCCTTTTTACCCCCCCCCCCCCTTTCTAATTGAGACCACTAACTTATGACTCACGGGCTAGTATTTAAAAAAGAAATAAAAATAATTGACCCACTCTTCAGAAAGGTTCGCCATCACTGGTATATGAGATTCCAAGTGAAACATGCTGCCACCTAGTGTCATAATCTGGAACTATTTAAATTCCTTCGAATTTAAATATTTAAAAATGTATTATTGACGTATTTTGTTTGAAAAAAAAATCTAATACTTGGTAGACTACATTAATGTAATAAAGCACACCCGACGTATGTCTTGTGTGTGATTTTATTGCTTTCCACCCTCTTCTGTGAGCTCTCTCTTTTTTTTTTTTACACAGTCTGTATCAGCATAGATTTTTCCATCGTACATATATTTCCTCAGGGACTCAAATGTACCTTACATTAAGTTAGGATACGTTATTTTGAAAAAGGAATAGCAATAACGTTTTCCAGTCCCTTAATCCCTGACCTCCAGAGAAATATATGCCGACTCTATCTATCTCTCGATAAGAAGTATAATCTACTCCAGAGGAACTTAATACGTGAAGGCTTCTCTTCTTACGCTATAATATAAAGATTACCAAATGCGCCCATAACATACAGAGTGCTTTTGTCGCCAACGAACTTTTTTTGTGGAATTTTTCAGGGATTCGGTGGAATCTATATGAAACCAACAGCGATATTATTCTAACTCAAACCATATGCGGAATGCATTACCTAATACATTAAAGAAACATCGACCCTTTAATATTAAAACCAAGAAGCTTATTTTCTTGACTTTAAAAACAAACGGCTAAGTTATTTTGATTTTTTCCAAAAAAAAAAAAAAAAAAAAAAGTTGAATAGTTCAGATAGCTTTAACTAGATGGCGCTAGCAGCTGTTTTCGTTAATTTAATAGGTATGAAAACTGATTTATTTTACATAATTTTTATACAACTTTTATATAGCTTGTTTTATAATTCGAATATTATATCGAATAAATCCTCCTCAGTTCTACAAACTGAGGAGAATTCATTCAATATAATATTCGAATTAGTTTATTAAATGCTTAGTTAAAACTTTGACCTTTCTTGAACTTAGTGGACAATGTTTTAGTTCAAAGTTAATAGATAGCTTAAATTATACCAAAATATCCACGCAGGAACTGTTTCATGGCTCTTTACCTCTTGAACGTCACTTTTCATTGTACATACAATGAATGGGTCATCGGATGTAATTAATTTAGGTCATCATATGTACAATGAAGTCAATAATGTTCATAATCCATCATTTTAACCTGTCTCTGATGTTAAGTTGAGACCTCCTACTAATCCCCTAATCTGCTTTACCATCAACGTACCAGCATCTACATATATTACGTAGTGTTTACGAACAGGTTATTAGAGCATGAAGCTGAATTATAAATGATATCAAATACTGCCAGGTTTTAAAGACGTATCAGGTACGTACACATATTTATTCTAATTTTTTCCGAATATTTTCGAGACATTTTCAAATCTCAGTCAGTTTTTCTATAGAAAATCCACCGAATTTAACAAAAACCATGGAAATGTATCTTTGTAAGCAAGTTAGAGAGCTATAAATTCTTATATTATAAGAATTTATAGCTCAGGAGAGATTGCTTCTACAGGGATGGGATACACTTAAATAGAAAGGGTGCAAGAATATTTGCTGATGCTATCGAGGCAGTGTTAGGTGGGTCGGAAAACTGATAGCTTGGGGGGATACAAGGACTAATAGTTTAACAGTAGCCGTAGGCAGAGGTGAAGGTGATTCTTGCACAACTTCTATTAGAATAAGTAGCGACCTGGAGCGAGGGGTGTTGGGGGTTTCAGGGACGGATGTCAGTCATCGTGAAACAGGTGGGTATATGGGATGTGTTAGAGTGGCTGGGAATAGGAATAGGTGCATGTATACTTGCATGTATACCAATGCTAGAAGTATAGTAAATAAATTTGATGAATTTGAAGTGTTGGTCAAGACATCAAAGGCGGATATTGTTGGGATAGCAGAGACGTGGTGTCACACAGATATAAGGAATGCCGAACTGGAATTTGGGGAGTACAATGTGTACAGAAAGGATAGACAGGATAGGAAGGGAGGAGGTGTTATGCTGTTAATAAAGAAAAACATAAAATCAAAAGAAGTGCATCCAGTTGATATAGATGAACAGTGCATTGTTGAGTCAGTTTGGTGTGACATAAGCACTGCGAAAGCAAAAATTAGAGTAGGAGTGTGTTATAGGCCTAATGACTTGAATGAGTACAATGAACAATTGTACAGAGAAATAGAGTGGGCTAGTAAATCGGAATGTCTTATAATGGGGGATTTTAACTTCCCAGATATTGACTGGAACTTGTGGGTTGGGCACTCACACACTAGTCAGACTTTTGTGGATTTATTGGATGATTGTTTTCTGCAGCAGCATGTTCGAGAGGCAACCAGAGAAAGTAATACTCTTGATCTGGTTATCAGCAGTGATCATTCATGTATTAGGAATTTGGAGATAAAAGAACCACTAGGTGGCAGTGATCACAGTGTACTGACGTGGGATTTACTTAAAGATTTAATTACCATCAGGGGTAAAGGAAAGGGTTTTTGCTTCCGTAAAGGCGAGTACAGTGGTCTCCGACAGTTTTTAAATTCTGTACAGTGGGATCAACTGACGATGTTACCAACAGTAAATTCTAAGTGGGAACCATTCAAGGAATTAATCTTGGAAGCTACTAAAAGTTTCATACCTATTAAGAAATATTGTTCAAGGTTTAGGCCTAAATGGTTGTCAAATGAACTAATGAGACTCGTAACAGAGAAGAAAAATGCATGGGATGCATATAAATTATCAAGCGACTCAGAAGCCTATGGCAGATATAAGCTAGTCTGTAATCAGGTCACAAAGGAGGTTCGGCAGGCGAAGGCAGATTACGAGAAATCCTTGGCAAAAGATGCTAAGAAAAACAGCAAGGATTTCTTTACTTATATAAACTCTAAAAGGAAGGGGATGAATCTGATTGGTCCACTTGACATCGATGGTTCGACTGTTGATGATCCTGCTCAGATAGCAAACAAACTGAATGAGTATTTTGCATCTACATTCACACATGAGGATTTATTAAGGTTTGAAAATGGCAGAAGGTTATCAAATTGTAGCAGGGTGCTTAATGATCTTGTAATAACTGAGAGCAAAGTGGAAGAGAAATTGTTGAAGTTAAACGTAAGAAAAGCACCTGGGGTGGATGGGATCTATCCAGTTATATTAAAGGAGGCGGCAAAGCAACTAAGCAAACCCTTAGCCATAATTATGAGAGCATCCTTGGACTCAGGGGAGGTTCCCACGGACTGGAGATGTGCAAATGTATCCCAAATTCACAAAGGGGGATCGAAGGGTGACACGAGTAATTACAGACCAGTTAGTTTAACTTCTGTTCCGGGTAAAATAATGGAGTCGCTGGTTAAAGATGCATTGCAGGATCATCTAGACAAGACTGCAGCAATAATTCAGACAAGCATGGGTTTGTTAAGGGAAAGTCTTGTCTGACAAATTTGATAGGATATTATGATGTGGTTACAAAGGAACTGGATGCAAAAAATAATTTTGATATCATATATTTGGATTTCAGGAAAGCTTTTGACACTGTTGCGCATGGAAGACTATTGTACAAATTGGAGCAGAATGGTATTAAGGGTAAGTTGCTACAATGGATAAAAGGATGGTTAAGTGCGAGAAGACAGAGGGTGGTAATCAATGGGTGCTGCTCCTCTTGGACTAATGTTATTAGTGGAGTCCCACAGGGTTCGGTGTTAGGTCCACTGTTGTTTTGTATATTTATCAATGATATTGATGAAGGTATATTAGGCTTAATGTCGAAGTTTGCAGATGATACAAAGGTTGGCAGGGTTGTTAATGACAGTAATGGCAGTTTGCTACTGCAACAGGATCTAGATAATTTGGGCAGATGGGCTAAGAAGTGGCAACTGAAGTTTAACCTTGACAAATGCAAAGTACTGCATATGGGTAGAAGTAACCCCAGAGAAACGTACCAACTGTGTGGTACTACACTTAAGGTGGAAGAAAATAAAAAAGACCTGGGAGTAATTGTGCAGTCAGATATGAAGTTCTCTGAGCAATGCAGACAGGCTGCCAGGGCAGGTCATGGGGTTTTGTCAATGATATATAGGAATTTTGCTAGCAGGGAAAAGGAGGTGATTATCCCTCTGTATAAGGCAATGGTCAGGCCACGCCTTGAGTACTGCGTAGAGGTCTGGAGGCCTCATTTTAGGAAGGATGTAGATTTACTTGAGCGTGTACAGAGAAGGGCAACAAGATTGGTGAGGGGAATGAAGGGATCCTCTTACCAAGAGAGGCTTAAGTTCTGCAAATTGCAGTGGCTGGAGACTAGGCACCTGCGCGGTGATCTGATTGAGGTATATAAGGCCTTGAATGGGTTGAGCACGCTGAATTCTGATGGGATCCTTCCACTTGTTCAGATTACGAACCTAAGGGGGCATAAATTCAAATTAAGAAAAGACAGATGCAGAATAGATGTGCGGAAATTTGCCTTTAGCCAGCGGGTGGTTAACTGCTGGAACAAACTTCCATCTGTCGTTGTGGAAGTTGATAGGTTGAATAAATTTAAGGAGGAACTGGACAGGCATTTGGAGGGAATGGTGTGATTTTTTTTTTTTTTTTTTTGCTGATGCTGCATAAGCGCATACATTTGCTTTCTTGCATCACATGCCACTACTACTACTACTACTACTATTGTTCAGTTAGGAGTTCCTACAAAGAGAGAAGAGGAAGTCTCTTCTACCTTTAAAGAGGGCTCTGACTCTCTTTAAAAATTACAGCTGTGAATTACAGGCTTCGAAAAAGCGATGTGTTTGTCATTTTATTTACCTAATTGTTATTTTATATTGAACTTTATAAGTAGCCATATAGTTCTAGATACGCTGGTGTTATTTTTATTTTTAATTTAGATAAGAGTTTTTGTAGATTACTACTTAATATACGTAAAACCGTTATTTCGTTTGAATCTTGCAGCCATTGTTTTTGTATAGATTGGTAGGGAATTGAAATTTTTAATTGTGGTAAATAGGCAGATCTAACGTATAATTATATAACATAATTCGCATCCCTGCATTTAGGATTCTATTAGATAGCGTAGTATTGACAATTAATTGATTAAATTTATTGATCTTATTAATTTAAAATATCATGCCCCAGACTAGAGCAGAAAGGTAACGGGCACAAAGTGGCAGGAGTGCTGTGACTCGAGGGAGAACTGAGGGGGGGCGATTCTCCAACGCACCACAGCCTAAAAAATGTGCAACTTGTGAAATGTTTGCCGAAAAATACCACCATGGAACGGTGGTATTTTTTGGCAAACTCTCTGGAACGGAACATGATCTAGCCAAGGAGGTCTTTGTGTGTGCCAGGTGCAGAGAGTGTCTAGAAATTAAGCGTCAGCTCAGCGTTCTGATGGGCGTCTATGAAAGCTTGAGGTTTAGGGTAGATGCCCTCGAAGAAATTAATATAGGGGGCCCGTCAAACTCTCAGCTGCCCAACTCAACGCCAGAGCTCACTCCTGGGCATCAGGCAACACAGCGGAAATCTCCAAGGCAGAATGCGCTGGTCCCACAGGAGTTAGTTATCGTCGGTGACTCTATTGTCAGGGAGACGGGGAATATATTGTGTAAAAAGGATAGATGGAACAGGACCAGGGTATGTCTGCCAGGGGCAAAGGTTGATGATGTTGCAAAGCATATATCATCTTTTAAGGGCACAAAAGGTGATGTTGTTGTACACGTTGACACCAATGTCATTAAGAGTAGGAGATCTGCAGATTTACTTAACAAGTACAGGTCAATGTTGCAAAAAAGTCGTGAATTAGGGTTAAATTTGGAAGTGTCTGCAATTCTGCCCAGACACGATAGGAGCGAGTACATGATGAGAGCCTCGTCAATCAATTCGGCCCTGGAGGAAATGTGCAAGGCTCAAGGGGTAAAAATTTTTTTCAGCGTGGTCTGTGCTTGTTCACAGGAGAGACTGCTTCTACAGGGATGGGATACACTTAAATAGAAAGGGTGCAAGAATATTTGCTGATGCTATCGGGGCAGTGTTAGATGGGTCGGAAAACTCATAGCTTGGGGAGGGATTCACAGACTAAAAGGTTAAAAGTAGCTGCAGGCAGAGGTGAAGGCGATTCTTGCAATATATTAGGATAAGCAGCGGCATGGGGCGAGGGGCGTTTGGGGTTTCAGGGACGGATGGCAGTCATCGTGAAACAGGTGGGTATATGGGATGTGTTAGGGTAACTAATAATAAGAACAGGTACATGTATACTTGCATGTATACCAATACTAGAAGTATAGTAAATAAATTTTATGAATTTGAAGTGTTGGTCAAAACATGAAAGGCGGTTATTGTTGGGATAGCAGAGACGTGGTGTCACGCAGATATAAGGAATGCAGAACTGGAATTTGGGGAGTACAAAGTGTACAGAAAGGATAGACAGGATAGGAATGGAGGAGGTGTTATGCAGTTAATTAAGAAAAACATAAAATCAAAAGAAGTGCATCCAGTTGATATAGATGAACAGTGCATTGTTGAGTCAGTTTGGTGTGACATAAGCACTGCGAAAGCAAAAATTAGAGTAGGAGTGTGTTATAGGCCTAATGACTCGAATGAGTACAATGAACAATTGGACAGAGAAATAGAGTGGGCTAGTAAACCGGAATGTCTTATAATGAGGGATTTTAACTTCCCAGATATTGACTGGAACTTGTGGGTTGGGCACTCACACACTAGTCAGACTTTTGTGGATTTATTGGATGATTGTTTTCTGCAGCAGCATGTTCGGGAGGCAACCCTCTCTGGAGGGTAATACTCTTGATCTGGTTATCAGCAGTGATCATTCGTGTATTAAGAATTTGAAGATAAAGGAACCACTAGGTGGCAGTGATCACAGTGTACTGATGTGGGATTTACTTAACAATTTAATTACCATCAGGGGTAAAGGAAAGGGTTTTTGCTTCCGTAAAGGTGAGGACAGTGCTCTCCGACAGTTTTTAAATTCTGAACAGGGGGATCAACTGACGATGTTACCAACAGTAAATTCTAAGTGGGAAGCATTCAAGGAATTAATCGTGGATGCTACTAAAAGTTTCATACCTATTAAGAAATATTGTTCAAGGTTTAGGCCTAAATGGTTGTAAAATGAACTAATGAGACTCGTGGCAGAGAAGAAAAATGCATGGGATGCATATAAATAATCAGGCGACACAGAAGCTTATGATATATATATATATGATATACAGGGTGATTCACTACCAGTGCGACAAACTTGCAGGAGGTGTAGGGGCACAAAGACGAATCGGAATCACATAGCATTGCAGGGTCCGAAATGCCTTCGTCATGCGGTAGAGGACGTTGAACGGAAGGTAGCGTGAACAGCGATCCCGCTGGAAGTCAGCATTTGCGAACCGTTTCTGTTGAAGAAACCAAGTAGCAAAAGTCCTCCGGAGTGGATAATCCGCAGGCTCCAATGATTGGACGCGTTGCAGATGGTATGAACTCATTTGGTTTGTTGACAGTATCCTACATACAGTGGATTGGGAAATACCCAATCGTTGGCCTATCGCTCCAGTACTCGTACTAGGATTGCCTTCTGCAAGACGTAGGACATTCTCCTCATTGTCTGGAATCCTCGTCGTTCGCTCTCGATTCATGGTACGTCTCGTGAAACAACCAGTCTCACGTAACCTTCTGTGCACACGTGCGAAAATCGTATGATGAGGAACACGCCTGTGCGGGAAACGTTCCTGGTACAAGCGCAGAGCGGCGCGCCCGTTACAGTCCGCAGCTCCATACGCGAGGTGCATGTCGGCCAGTTCAACGTTTGAATACTCGTCCATCCTACTGCCTCGGGAACCGGTTCGCAAATGCTGACTTCCAGCGGGATCGCTGTTCACGCGACCTCCCGTTCAACGTCCTCTACCGCATGACGAAGGCATTTCGAATCCTGCAATGCTATGTGATTCCGATTCGTCTTTGTGCCCCCTACACCGCCTGCAAGTTTGTCGCACTGGTAGTGAATCACCCTGTATATAAGCTAGTCTGTAATCAAATCACAGAGGAGGTTAGGCAGGCGGGGCGAAGGCAGATTATGAGAAATCTTTGGAAAAGGTTGCAAAGCAAAACAGCAAGGATTTCTTTACTTATATAAATATCTTTTATTGCAGGCAGTGATTGGATACATGATTGCCTGATGCAATATTACCCACAACAGCGACAATGCTAGGGGTTTCACATTAAATAACTAATACAGGTAAAATTACATAAAACATATATAGGACATAAAACGTATAATTACATATTTTACATTTAAAATTGATATTAACATGGGAAATGAATACACATGAAAAGACGATGGCAGTCACTCGGTTGAAGACGAAAGCTGGTCCCTGATGATGCGTCTTCTGTACGATTTGTCCTTTATGAACTTTTTGTAGTCCACATCTATCTCCTGGACGTTGTGGAGCATCTCCATGGGCAGGAATCTATCCCCTATTCTGAGCCTCCACGCCACAGACTGCAGAGAGGGGAGGGCTCTTAAGGGTTTTGGGGGGATCCTCCAATTGCACATCTGCCAAAAATTTGGCGTATTGACTTCACCCGCTATCATTTTAATTGACACAAGCAAGCGGAGGTCAAATATCCGTTTGAAGACTTTTCTATAGTTAAGAAGTTGGATGATATCTGAAGTATGTATGAGTGGTGGCAGTTTATGCTTGAAGAGGACCCACCGAAGAAGCCAGTACTCATCAGATGCAATGGTTTTTAGAGTGGTTTTCGTGGTCCACTTGATATCGATGGTTCGACTGTTGATGATCCTGCTCAGATAGCAAACAAACTCAACGAGTATTTTGCATCTACATTCACACATGAGCAGTTATTAAGGTTTGAAAATGCCACAAGGTTATCAAATTGTAATAGGGTGCTTAATGATTTTGTAATAACTGAGAGCAAAGTGGAGGAGAAATTGTTGAAGTTAAACATAAGAAAGCCACCTGGGGTGGATGGGATCTATCCAGTAATATTAAAGGAGACGGCAAAGGAAGTAAGCAAACCCTTAGCCATAATTATGGGAGCGTCCTTGGACTCAGGGGTACCCTGAGTCAAAGGACCCACAGACTGGAGATGTGCAAATGTATCCCCAATTCACAAAGGGGGTTCGAAGGGTGACACGAGTAATTACAGACCAGTTAGTTTAACTTCTGTTCCCGGTAACATTATGGAGTCACTGGTTAAAGATGCATTGCAGGATCATCTAGACAAGAGTGCAGCAATAATTCAGACACAGCATTGGTTTGTTAAGGGAAAGTCTTGTCTGACAAATTGATGTGGTTACAAAGGAACTGGATGCGAAAAATAATTTTGATATCATACATTTGGATTTCAGGAAAGCTTTTGACACTGTTGCGCATGGAAGACTATTGTACAAATTGGAGCAGAATGGTATTAAGGGTAAGTTGCTACAATGGATAAAACGGGGGTTGAGTGGGAGAAGACACAGGGTGGTAATCAATGGGTGCTGCTCTTCGTGGACCAATGTTATTAGTGGAGTCCTCAGGGTTCGGTGTTGGGTCCACTGTTGTTTTGTATATTTATGAATGATATTGATGAAGGTATATCAGGCTTAGTGTCGAAGTTTGCAGATGATACAAAGGTTGGCAGGGTTGTTAATGAGAGTAATCGTAGTGTACTACTGCAACAGGATCTAGAAAATTTGTGAAGATGGGCTGATAAGTGGCAACTGAAGTTTAACATTGACAAATGCAAAGTACTGCATATGGGTAGAAGTAAGCCCAGAGAAACGTACCAAATGGGTGGTACTAAACTTAAGGAGGTAGAAAATGAAAAAGACGTGGGAGTAATTGTGCAGTCAGATATGGAGTTTTCTGAGCAATGCAGACAGGCTGCCTGGGCAGGTCATGAGGTGTTGCCAATGATATACAGGGATTTTGTTAGCAGGGAAAATGAGGTGATTATCCCTCTGTATAAGGCAATGGTCAGGCCACGCCTTGAGTACTGTGTGCAGGTCTGGAGGCCTCATTTTAGGAAGGATGTAGATTTGCTTGAGCGTGTACAGAGAAGGGTAACAAGATTGGTGAGGGGAATGAAGGGATCCTCTTACCAGGAGAGGCTTAAGTTCTGCAAATTGCAGCAGCTGGAGACTAGGCACCTGCGAGATGATCTGATTGAGGTGTATAAGGCCTTGAATGGGTTGAGCACGCTGAATTCTGATGGGATTCTTCCACTTGTTCAGATTACGAACCTAAGGGGGCATAAATTGAAATTGAGGAAGGACAGATGTAGAATAGATGTGCGGAAATTTGCCTGTAGCCAGCGGGTGGTTAATTGCTGGAACAAACTTCCATCTGTCGTTGTGGAAGTTGATAGGTTAAATCAATTTATGGAAGAACTGGACAAATATTTAGAGGGGATTGTTTTGTAATTTTTTATTATTTTTATTTTTTTGGCTGATGCTGCATAAGCTCATACACTTGCTTTCTTGCATCACATGCCACTACTACCTTCTTTCGTGTATTTAGTTTTAGTCGATTATTAAAATATTAATTCGTGTTCATTATCACAATCGATCCAGTTTATTTTAATAAGTGGTCGGAGAACCTTTTAAAAGGGAAGGCCAAAAAAAAAAAAAAAAAAAAAAAAATTAAGGATAGAGAAACAAGGCGATGGAAGCGAAAGAGATTTAAGGTCAAATATGCTCAAGGATATAAGAAAGCAGAACTGTTTACTGAGGTTTACAGAGGATACTGCTGTGTGCGTATGTGTGTGACGCTGGCATAAAAATTTGTTTTTTTATTTATATTAAAAAAAATACATTTCAACGGTCGGTTTAAAAATATCTATTTATATTTCGCATACTCTCAGTGTCATAAAAATTGCTCGACCCTAATTGTGTAGATTGATCTATCTCATCTTGGTCTTCTATTCGAAGTTTACAACAAAAATCATCAACACATCAGGTTAAGAGAAGATGATCGTGTTTCATACGCCTGTTAGAAATATGACCTCCTCTGGCATCGATGTACTCTTGAGGAAAGTCACCTTGACTTGGTTAACTGTTTCTTTAGAACCGCTATGGTTTTTTGACTGGTTGAGTCATGGCGCTAAGTTGCCATCCTATCATGTTCCAGACAAACTCAACAGAAAAAAAAAGAAAGAAAGAAAGGAAATTAGCAGTTAGTTCTAGGAGATCATGAAAGCACGTTGACAATGCAGAGAAGTTATCGAACAATGTCAGTTATATGGAGCTGAGCGTTGACATTATGCAGCTATTAAGGACTAAAGAATTATGCAGAATTGGGAAAATGTTTCATCTACATGGGAATTAAAATCTGCTTAAAATTGGTTGTGTCCTTTTCAATATGATATGCCAAAGTTAAGGAAGTTGTGAATGATGTTGGATGTCTATGGGATTTTGCTTCTTCGAGCATTTCTAGAAGTCTTTAAGCAGTCGCTTTTAGTCGCTTAGATGAATTCTGATGTAGAGCGGGATTTACATGCCGCCATCAATTCTTGTAGTATTATTGGTTAATGGCGCTTGCTTTCTAGAGAGAAAAAGCTCTTGGTAAGATGTCTTACAAAGTTATGCCTTGTTATGTGGATATAACTTTATCAGGAGGGTGCCTTTAGCAAGGTATCCTTATATTTCTTCTACAATATATATAGATCACGATGGGCAACTTTCAGATGGGAGCTGTTTTAACATTTGCAAAGGGTGACTCATATTTATTGAATTTTCTAGTGATTATAGAATTCTCTGAGTTGTTTTTAGTTAGATTTTGAAGATGTGTCAGTAGATGCCCATTGGCTCCATTCTGTTTTTATATCGAGGGAGATTTGATATTATACACTACTCGACAAAATTAACAGAACAAGCAGAAAACGTGGTGTAACTCGTGCAGCTTGCGATGAAGCGGGACAAAATTTGATTTGGGGTTACCATATAACAATGATAAAATGAAGAGACAGCGAGAAACTTCGGACAGATATAAGGGACATTTTTAGAGGTTGTATAAGAATTACCAAATAATGTCACGTTAAAGAAATCGATACAAGATGCTCGAAAATTAGTCATATGACGTATGGACCCCTCCAACGGCTAAACAGGCCTAACAGTGGTGAACCGTGTTGAATATAAGGGTGTCTACAAGATTCTTCTACAGCAAACCCTATTCTTCCACAAGCACAGACCTTTTCTCACTAATGACTGAGGTGTTGGCTGTCGGCGTGCAATTCGACGTCCAAGGGCGTCCCAGACATGTTAGATCGGATTTAATTCTTCTGATCGTGCTGGCCACGGCTGTCGTTGGATATCTTCAGTTTCAAGATATTCCTCCACCACTGGAACCTTTCGTGCAGTGGGTTGTTGTGCAAGAAAAGAAAATTTGGGTCAACCGCACTCCTAAAAAGTCGTATGTAGGGTTCGAGGAACTGTTCTCGGTACCTCTGCGCAGTTACAGTATCCCTATAAAAAATATGAAGAGGATAATGCCGTTGATCGTTATTAAGTGCCACACAAGAACACCGTGACCACGATAACAGTCCCTTTCTCTGATATTGGAAGGATGGCACCGCATTCTTCGTTGTCTGTAAAGGAAATAACGTCTAGAATCTGTTTTCAGGCTAAAACGCGACTCATCAGAGAACAGAACGGTACTCTATTTGTCAGGGCTCCTAATCACATGTTCATGGCACCAGTTTCGATGAACTCTGCGGCAGTTGCCCTCGCAGTAGCACAGTCGGTAGGATTGCCGTCCTCCTTACACCTGGTGTTAAAGACTTGAGTTCGAATCCCCTCGATGAGGAGAGGAATTTTTATGAGACTTTGTCACAACATGGCTGAGTTAATCGATCGTAGGTGAGGGTAGTATGATTTTTTCTCCCGGAAACTTTGGTTTTTCGTTCAGCGAACAGAAAAATCGACCACAGAACACATGAAATTTACTGAAATTACGCGGAGCAGTATGGTCTTAATTGCTGATGCTCCTAACACCCTACTACGACAACAACTGCAGCAGTTTGGGTTAATGGGATACAGACCACTGGCTTCCTTGCGCAGAGTCCACTTGAATTGAGCCTTCTTAACACAGTCCAGTTGGAAAAGATTTCACCTGTGGCCGCAGTAACCTCAAGGGATAACATCGTAGGGGTCCGTCTTGCAGTTAGAGCCAGAAAGCGGTCTGTTCTGATTGACATAACCTCGGGAGAACTTGGCCAACTCCTATTGTAATGGTTCCTGCCTCCTGAAACTGCTTCCATAGTGCCGAGATGACACTGCGTGACACATTAAGCGACCATACCACCTCCGCCTGCGACTGCCCGGCTTCAAGTCGTCGAACGGCCCGCCATCTCAAAGAATCATCTAAACGACGATGACTTGCCATTCTGAGTACTAGAGATAGGGTTGTTCCCACTGAGCAAGCCAAAAAAAAAAAAAAAAAAAAACGGGAATGAAGGGATGTGGTTGCAACCCGTGTGTTTATAGGCATGAGTAATATTCATAATCTGCAGCTCTGTAAGATGGTAGATCGATTTCTATTGGACACTAGGAATTTGTATGTCAGGATGTCTATTATATCAAATGTCCGCCTTCGGCGACACTGTTCACAGTAAAATATTCATGAAATACATTTTGTTCTGTTAACATTGTCGTGTAGTGTAGTTTATGACTTTGAAGTATATATATATCTTCTTCTAACTTCTTTTTCCTGGAAGCTCAGGCGACCTGGAGGAGACTAGTCAAACAATTATGGGCAGCATGGCTACCTCCTAGTGGTGTGTGCGGGCAACATGGGGTCCCTCCAGGGGTCCTGCGGCCAAAAGCCAGGACACCCAACACAATACTTCATTTACAACACATAACACTTTCTGGCTTTCACAGTGATACTGTTTGTCTTCACAGAGTTTATATGGCGCAGATGTGAGGAACCACCGGAGGCACATTTCCCCTAACACAATGCGCACTATGCACACTATATCTTCTTCTAGGTGTAATTGGTAAAGATTCCAGTTTTAGGAAAATCAGAGGATATGGAAAGTTTCAGTTTGACAAAAGAGATAAGATGAGATGTACAGGTTGTTATAGTAAGGTTTTAGGAGCATCAGCGACTAAGGCCATATTGCTCCGTGTATATTTTCTGTAAATTGCGTGGGTTCTGAGGTCGGTTTTCTGTTTACTGGAAGAAAAATCCGAGTTTCCGGAGAAAAAACCATGTTACCCCTCGCCTGAGACCAACTAACTCAGCCAGGTTGTGAAAAATATCCATAAAAATTACTCACATCATCGATGGGACTCGAGCTCAGGTCTTTTCCATCCGGTGTGGGGAGGACGGTGATTCTACCAACTGTGCTATCCACAAGGGCGAGATGTGCTGGATATTTCTGCTTCTGATCAGGGAGACAACTCGCTTTTGAATATGGTATCTGTTCTAGCTGCTGGTATTTAGTGAAAGCTAGGTATAAAACTTTTTCTGTGAACTAATGGAAATATATCTTAATAAACTGCTGCTTGTTCAAATTGTCCCAACTAGAAAGAATGGACAATTTACATGAAAATTTGTATACATAACTGAAACTCATATGGAAGTAATACTGCCTTCTTACACAAAACTTATTTATTGCCTACACTGATATCGGTCACTCCATTTATTTCGAACTCAAAGCATACCCTCCTTTCAGGCAGAACAATTTGAATGATGGGGGTAAACATGGTAGGAAAGTAAACAAACCTAAACGCAAAACAGTTGAAATTGGAAAAGAAAGATTTAACGACTGAAATCTGGGAGAAACTTTGTGAGATCCTAAGGTATGTAAAGTTTGGTTGAAATCGAACCAACTAGTGAGACGAATCCCTTTGGTTTGAAATTTCATCACAATGTCATTAGTAATGTTATAAATTTCCATGACATGCCCCGTGCAACAGCCCAGATTTATTGGAAAAATTAAACCCGTTATTTTCCATTTTTCCAAAAGAAGTCTCAGCTTCTTTTAAATCTCCAGTGTCAAAAGCTTTTGACCACACCCTGAAGTCGTCTTCCTAATTAACACTTAATGTTTGGCCTGCTTCCAGACTTCTCGCTATAGCACGTCCCTGTTCGATGTGACGATGCCAATTCCAATAGGTTTACGAACGATCAGGATCATTTAATTAACTGGCTGTGGTATGATGTTACTTAAAGTTAATAGCAATCGATTGGCCTCAATTTTCCTGGTTGATTTATTCAAATATTTATCTCTGGTAGCTGTCAGATGAAATTGTTGCTTATAGAACGAACTTTCCGACACTTTATAGGTCTCTTCGAAATAGAGATGTTTATCTTTCTTACTAGTGAATGTTTGCACTTCCTCTTGTTTGGTTTTTTTGGTTTTTGCTTCCTCGATTAAACGTAGCTCGATAGCAGTAATGATTTTAAATCTATGCCATTCAACAAAGATACCACATCATTTGAGCTTATTCGCCTGCAGCTAATACTTCATGTCTGCCTTTTGTTTACATTAACAAAGAATAATTCAGTCCATAAAATCAACACTGTAACATCCCATAGGGAAAATGGAATCAGCTTCGCAAAAAAAATCATATGAGAGGAAAAGTTCCCTTTTATTTCACACATATCAAATTTAGCGAGCGCATAAAAGAAGTAATATCCTTCTATAAAAGCATTTTGAATAGCAGCTAAAACATGCCTCGAGATAAGTTCCAATTCCTACAGGAAACATTCGACATAAAGGCGATGGGAATAAATAATCAGCACTAATGTTGTCTTGCAAAAATCCACGTTTCTTTTTATTGTAAACAGAACACCAAGTTGAGTAAAACCAAATACAAACTGAATAAATATACTACGTCAAAACCAATGGGAAACTTAACATCCTGGGAACAATGTTAAGCGGTTCTCTCTTTCAAAAGTACGATTTATTTTTAAAATAGATTTTATTGCATTATTTGGGTATATAAGGGATGTTTATCACATTCGCATTTCTATGCTTCTTACAGATAAATTTATTACTATTTTGTTTTTCAGTTAAAGCAACTTTTATACTAACCCAAGTGAAAGTAATCAACAACGGATGCATGCAGATAAATAGCTATACAGTACAAATATATATCTGTAACAAAGAGCTACCACACCTTAGAGAGCATGAGGATTGTCCAAAATGTTAAGGTTGGAGTGCTATTAATAGTACTCAGCACATCCCGGAACCTAGACCTTGAAAATCACACCCAACTCCTCCGAATTCTGAATTGTTAGCACAATACACTCCACCAGCAGATGTTCTCCAGGCATCCACCCATATATTGGAAATGGTTCAGCGCGATTCGTCACTGCGTGGAGCCGCTTTATGGATCAATTACCGCGTTGAACCACGTAAGGCCAGATTGCGGATTGCAGTTGGTGATGTTTGGTTTATGCTCCACTGCTTCTCATTGTAAACCGGGGTTTACATTGAGAAGCAGTTCCAAAGGAAGCGTATTCCTAATACGCTTCCTTTGGAACTGCTAATAGTTTCTGTATGTATGCTGAATATGATAAAACATAAATATTAACTGTTTGATGTTATTGTAAATAAATAATTACTGTAAATACTCGATATCTTGGAAATGTTTTGTTTGGGGAAATTTGTGTTTCAGAGAAATACGTTTTCATGCACCCATTGCTGATTTTACTAAATAATAAAATATTTTTGCAATCCTTTTCTGTTTTCATTAATATAAAGGTAAAGTGAATATGTTTAATAGATTCGTTATTTAAGGCTTTAAAATAATTTATAAACTGAAACAATACTTAAAATGATTTTTTAAATTATATAAATTATAAAAAAACCTAGATTTTGCAATTTCATGCTTTTTCAATAACCAACGCTAGTTAAACTGAAAGGATATAAATTGAAAGAAATTTTCATTAATTTTTTTCAGTTTATAATAAATTAATACAATTATAAATATGGATATTTGAGAAATCTTTAAAAATTGAATATATACTTTATAAACTTATTTAAAATATATATTTAAAAATGCACTATATAATATCACATATAAATTAAACTAATATGAACGATTTGTTCTAATATTTCTTGTTATTGGATATATTTGGATATTCCGAAAAATTGTAGCAACTCAAAAAAACATTTATTTTCTTTGCATTTAATTTATTTTAATTATTTGTATTTAAATTATTTTAAATGTTCATATTTTATATATTAATATTTATTTTAATTATTTTATTTTATTTTATTTATTTTAATCATTTGCATTTAATTATTTTATTTCATTTATTTTAATCATTTGCATTTAATTATTTTATTTTATTTATTTTAATCATTTGCATTTAATTATTTTATTTTATTTATTTTAATCATTTGCATTTAATTATTTTATTTTATTTATTTTAATCATTTGCATTTAATTTATTTTAAATATTTATTTTAATCATTTGTATTTAATTTAGTTTAAATATTAATATTTATTTTAATCATTTGTATTTAATTTATTTTAATCATTTGTATTTAATTTATTTTAATCATTTGTATTTAATTTATTTTAAATATTAATATTTATTTTAATCATTTGTATTTAATTTATTTTAAATATTAATATTTATTTTAATTAATGCCGCACATCCTAAGCACTCTTAAATTTAACTTTTTTTACCATAAGATGGCGACACCAAACATCTACGAACTGCACTTGCTAAAATTAGTTGTAGTCCCTTAAAATCAGAGGATTGAATTTATTTTAATGACCTTAAATAAGCTACGCCGATGTATTCAATAACAAAATAGAAAAATTAAAAAAAAATAATAACGCAAAGGCAAGATTCCAATAATATGGAAACAAAAGTCTCAGCAAATAATAAAAATGTAAACACTACATGCATTACATAAATTTTAACACGGATATTGAATGAATGAATAAGAGATTAAATTCTGTAGGCTTGCAATTTCCAGTTAGTTACATCACTTTGGGAATAAACGATTGTTATTTCCTTTCAGAATATTATCGATTAAGTCAATTGTATGAACTCAAATACGTAGGTTTCCACGATCTTTTATTGTTCTTCACTCTCCATTAGTTATTTATCCAAATTGTTGGTTTTCATTCCTTATTTGCAACATCAGTTAATTCTCCTCATTTGTTAAACAATATGTTTGCTGCTTAGCAACAGATACTGCCTAAAAGTATATTTGGATCACCATGACATGATTGCTCTTGTAGGGGCTTTGGCAACGATACATCTATGTCACACGGATAACGCATTCATTCGTAATGATAGGAAATTAATTAGCTTGTATAACTTGTTGTAGATCTATCATTCCCATGTGGCTGTTCATTTAGAGAACCAGATGTTGTCGGTGAAGTGAGATGATATTGTCATCTATAGATTATGGGCACACTATAATGACTTGCTGCAGATCATTAATATTATGGAAATGAAGACTACAAGAGTTGCTCGGTAAAGAAAGAATAATTGGTTAACTTAATTGTATAGTTTGAGAATAATAGAATTTTTCCCATCGTTTTCTTTTCCGAAAATGGTCATTTAGATCGGAATTGCATACTTTAATTAAAAAAAAAGAAAAAAAGATTTAATTCAGGGGTTCTTTTATAGCATAGTAAAAACAGGAGAAGCATAATTTATAATTATTATAATCTAATTATGTTATAAAATTTCTCTTTTTAAGAGTAATATTAGAATTTATTTTTCTAATTTATTAATTAATTATTTTAATAAAATTAATATATTATAATTATTTATAAATATTAATTATAATTTGTTTATATAACAATTATTTATAATTAATGCTACTTATTATTATTATTTATTATATTATTTAAAATTCTATTGTATATTTGAAAAGCAAAATAAAGTGTTGAAAATCATAATGATTTCCTGTTTTTGATCAATATATCTGACATGTTTTTAAAACATTATTTTATTTATTATAAGTTGATTATTTGTAAATTCTCCTTTCCTTATAAATTGAAAGATACGAAAGGGTGATCATTTAATTCGCGGACTGATGCAAGATTTTATGTTTACCGTTTTCCATAACTGTCGCTGGAGGCGCTCTCCCTGATCACTACTGAGCAGACTCTGTGTGTGCATGCCAGGACTTGTTGAGCTAGTGTTGCGTGAAGAGTTTTTTTTAGCCGCGTGTCACTGACGATCGTTTTGAAGCAAGTATCATGTCGGACATACAGATTGAACAGCGATATGCGATTCGTTATGGTGTCAGACGGGCTTAAATGCATCGGAAGGAGCTAACGAAATGAATAGAGCGTATGGTAATGAGCGTCTTGGTAGGAGGGCCATATTCCGGTGTGACTGAATTTTCCGGTGTGAAGGTGTTTCTCCATCAAGACAATGCCAGGCACCATACTGCTAATATTGTGCAGGCAGTCATAGGTGCCGAGGTTCTGCCATATCCCCATTATTCACCGGACTTAGCCCCATGTGAGTTCTTCCTGTTTCCATGTCTGAAGAAAGCTCTGAAAGTCAAGCTTTTCGCGTCCAACACAACAGGAGCACTTCGCAGTCTTTCTAAAATTGGCTTGCAAGAAGCATTTAATGCTTGGGTAGGACGGTGGTGAGAGTGTGTAAAGTTCAAAGGAGAATATTTCGAGAAGGAGAAATCCACAGAAGATTCAGATGGTGAGAATTAAAATAAGAATTTGCACCAGTTCGCGAATTAAATGACCACCCCTCGTATATTTAGATATTGCTTCTTACGCTTTGGAAGGAAGCTTCTCAGGATTAACTGCTACAAAAATTGAATTCTTGTGTCTTGTTAATACTCTACGTCTTAATTAATGACATCTTCAATGGATTTCTTCAAGCAGAATCCTTAAACGATCTTTCATATCATTTAATTAGTGATGAAAATATCAAATAAATCCACTTAAACATAAACATCTTAATGCTAAAATAATTTCTCACCTAACGAAGCGTGATTAATTCACACTGAGAGGCCACCTGGTGAGTTTTGGGGAAACTAGAAACTTTGAAAAGGGTAGTTTTGAGCACACATGTAAACAGAGGATCATATGCGTGGTGACTGATTATTTATCAATACAGTGGTGGCGTTCGTTATTATGTAAGGGTGCGGACGTCAGCAGTTTGCTCCAGCTAAATTTCATATCGACTTTCTGCTGGCATTCATTATAATTCGAACCGCATCACTGAATCTACTTGCTTGCAGTTACCATTACTAACCCTAAAGCCATATTTTACGACATGCCGTACTTTAAATGGTTTCTCCTGGTCCCGAATAAATGGTCTTCCAACCTGCTGATGGTGCACTATTTCTCTTCTCCTCATACAATTTCTTTGTGTCATTTAATACTAAATAATTTATTTCTTTAATTAGAGGGCGCTCTATATATGGGTGCGTTATTAGGGAACTCGAATGAGGCCCAAGATATAGTACCCGTCTCATTTTGTACTTTGGGATGTTTGTCGCTGTTGTTAACTTCCATTTGCTGGCGTAAGAACAATAAGAAACGCTATCAATGTGCATTTGTTGGCGAGGTTTTCTACTTACTACACATTAAGACATGGCGTTATAAGTGATAATGCTTATTACTTCGTGCGCACCAGATGGGACTTCTCTGCCTCATATAAGATGAAAATCCTTGGAAACCCGACAAACATTATGTGTTTCAATTTAGATTCATTTGTTGCAAGAAAAGTTTCTGCTAATGGGAATCGTTTCTGATACACTAGATTGCAAAAGTATTAAGACTCATCTTTGGATGAATGAAGAATATTAAAGGATTAACCAAATATAGTTCCCACACTGAAAAACCAGAAGAGTTTTTAGTTTTGATGGTCGGGCATTGTGCATTTGCAGGGCTTCGATAACTGACATCCTATTCCAAGATTATTATTTTTTTTTAAATTCGTACAGTGAACGAGCCAATCGATCCTGTACAAAGATTTTCCAGGATATTATATAGACAGCTGGTCAGAGAAATAGGACGGTTATTTTTCTGTATTTTTTGGATCCTTTCATGGTGTCCTGAAGTCAAGGACGATTGCTGAATGCCATGAGTCCGGAACTCCGCTTCAAGATGGATTCTATTACAGAGTCAGAGCAAAAGATCCGTGGATTCTGATGAAAGATTTTCAACCCCTTTGAGCTCCCACTGTGCAAAAGGCTGGTTATAAGCTTCGAATCAGTTTGAACACAGCTGCATTTGCTGTTTTCCTGATTTTCTTTTGAGGGCCACGAACTCTGGGGGTTACGAAGTTTCTGAAGACACCTTAGCAAATCTGTCCCCTAAAGCAAATCTGTCCCCTTCTTTGTTTGGAATCGCAGTTAGGCATGTAATTGTACATCCATTATGTTCTAGGATCGATGACTGGTGTGATGTGTATTTGCCCTTCATTTTCCGGACTTTGTCCAAGATGACTTTGGGATTGACAGCCCTTGTGAAGGAAGATGTAAATTGGACCCAATATTCCTTTTGATTCTGACGTCTGACGTAAGGCGCTTTAGGCACACTCACGTTTGAAGCCTAATAGATTATCTGTGGTGGGGTGACGATGAAATATTCCCTATGCTTTATTTTGAGCCCTTCTTGCTGCTGTGCCTTCTACTTTCCGAGGTGCAGACTGAAATATTGGCAAGTAAACATCTTATAGGCAAGTAGAAGTATATAAGGCCCTGAAGGAAATCAGAAAATGAAGGAGAGGGGTATATTTTCACTTGTAGAAGAAAGAAAAACTCACAGGAGAACTGGTAAGAGAGAGAGAGAGAGAACTCGTAGGATAACTGGTAGGAGAAATACGAACTAGAGGGCACAAACATAAAATTCTGGGGAGTAGCAGAAAATTGGATCTCAAAAGTTTACTTTCAGGCAACGTGAAGTACGTCATTGGAATTAATGGCTTGCCAGTATGGGCGAGGTTGACAGTTTGGTAAGGACCAAAGCGGAATTGGATATGCACTGTTTGGCTATGGGGAAGGTATGAATAAAAGACTCTTCTTTTTTTGTTGTTGACAGATGCAGAAATAGCCCGTTTTCTTGTATCATTTAGCCATTATAATTCTAATGCTAGTACTAATTCGGTGTTTTTCTGCTTCTTTCGTTATCCGACAATGTCCAAACTTCTATTTTTAATAGGGATGACTTAAAATTTTACGAAAACAATTTTACAAAATTTCTGTTGGTTCGATTTATTTTATTGAAACCTGGAGTGGCTTTAGAAATCTTTCAGCAAAGGCGAAATATAAAATTTCACGAAAATCTATCAATTTGAAGTTTAGTTGTTAGATGAGGACTCAGAGAGATTGAATACGGTAAAGATAATAAGCACCTTAAGCAGTTGCGAATAAAGAAGAATCCAGGCTGTTACGATATAGTGAAAATAAGCATATTATCAGTGGGCATGTTGATACCCTTCGAAATGATGTGTTTCTGAGGAGATGCACTTAGCCCAAAGATTTTCCCAGCTCTTCTCAGCTTGAGTCTCGAAATTTGAGTCTCGTATTATTCTTTCTTGTTACCTAGAGCCATATGAGATGGTATGGGGGTTGCTGAACTCGAGAAATTTCACGTTTCGCCAAAAAAATTGTACAAGTAGGATTAGGCTTAGGCTTGTTGTTATGATTTGTCACAGCGTGCTCTGTTGCTTGAATATTGAACAACAAGCGTAATCCGGATATTTTGTTGAACAGACCTTGTAGTTACTGAACTCGGGTGCGTTTTTTCTCTGTTAGGAGATTTCTACAGGAATTTCAATAACTCCGCACTCATCTCCAAGGATTTTTCTGTTGTTTTCAGTTTATGTTCTTAATTTACACGAAAAGTCTGTTAATTTAATAAGGTGTAATAGAGAGGAAGGTTGCTGAAAAGTTGTCTTTTCAGAAAGAAAGGTTATATTGATCCAAATGATCTTTTTATCTTTTCTATTCTCAACGAAACAAAATTCATTTTATTCGGCAGTGATCCCAATGTCTGCATTCCACTACCTTCGTACCACAACCAACAAAAAGCTGGCAATTATTATTATTATTATTTATTTTTTTTTTCGTCCTCATGTAATAACTGGAGTTTTATTGTACCACTTTTTCATGATTTGTTTTTATTTTGTGGGCTACAAATGTGTAGTTAACCCCAAATTTTATTAGAATTGAGCCAACCGACAATCATTATTTCTAAGTCGGTCAGTCCGTTCACGTGTAATAACTCGACTCCCAATCAATAGATTTTCATGAAAAATTATATTTAGGCATTTTAGAAAAAAATGTTAGAGAAATTCCAAATTTCATTAAAATTGAGCCAATAGAAATCCTACAATTAGTATTTCTTTGTCCGTCAGCATGTAATAACTGGATTCCCCGATAATATATTTTCATAAAATTTTATATTATTTTAGGCCTTTTAGAAAGATTTGGTAATCCACCCAAAATTTCATTAAAATCGGACCAGTAGAAATTCGGCAATTATTATTTATATTACATATGCTATTCATGTACCGTATTTTTTGGTTGGAGCACCGGTTATTATGCTTCTTTTCAAACCATCTGATTGGAGAAATTAAATTACAATGTGACGGAAGCGCACAAACAAAAAATTTCTTAGTTGACGTGGAGGAAGACCATCAACAGCGATTTTCAAAAAGAATTATTTGTTTGATCTCATTTTGAATAATTATAGGCGTATTCCGTTTATAACGGTTTATATTAGAATTTTTCCTTAATTTTTTTCAATTTACGTGGTAATAGTTTAAAGTTATTTTTATATATTTTATGAATTTTTAATTTTAACTCTATTATTTGGATAGTTTCATAAAAATAGTTGTGCCATTTGTTTTACAACTCTAATATTAATTCTTCTGTTAATCTCATCTTCAAACGAACCATCCATCTGCACAATAGCTCCTAGATATTTAAACTGCTTCACATTCTTTAACTGGGCTCTATTTACACTCAAAATGTCCCCTGTTGAATTCATATATTCCGTCTTATTGAAATTTATTGTCAAAGTCCATTCTTCATATTGTTCCAATAGCTTTGCATATATAGTCAGCATCCTCCTCATCCTGCACAATCAGTACCTGGCCATCTGTAAACAGAAGATTTGAAAAGTAGATGTTTTGAGCCACATATAATCCCATTGGTCTGCATCTTTGGGACCAAGCGTTCAGAGTCACTTCCAGGTAAAACTTGAATGTCTTTGATGTTTTGAATTCCCTTGATATTTTTGCCCCAATTTTAATGCAGAAGTGCTATTTTTTCTAATTATATCGATCAGTACTTGTCGTATTGATATTTTTTCCACGGCGCTCCACAGCATCTTTCTTGAGATTTTATCATAAGCTCTTTCCAAGTCAATAGACACTAATCCTATATCCTGTCCAGTAGCTGGGCATTTTCCTAGAATCTGCTTGACTGTAAATAGATGGTGAATGCAGGACCGTCCAGCTGTGAATCCACACTGCTCCTCCGAAATCCTTATTTCTTTCTCTAGTTTAGTTTGCAGTATCCCACTAAAAAGTTTTGCAATTGAGTTTAAAACAAAGATTCCTATGTAATTTCAGCAATTTGTTCTGACCTGTGATCAGGCGCACAATTTGCATCTCTTTGGACTCTAATATTTTAAACCTGGATTGTACTTTGCTGTTTAAAAATTACGAAGTCTATCATAGATTTCAGTTTCCTTGTTTCTTGTATCCATGTATAATCTTATGTATCTCTCGGTGGTGGAAAAAAAGTATTACCAATCTTAAGTTTGAGCTGTTCACATAATTCAATTAATCTCTCTCCATTGTCGTTCTTTTCATTTTTCCAAATCTTCCTACAACTTTACTGTCAACAGCCTGTCCAACTCTTGAGTTCAGGGCTCCCATCAAAAATATTTCTCTAGAGCTTGGTATTTCTTCCATTACTTCTCTCAGTTCTTTCCAAAACCCTTCTTTACACCCTGTATTGAATAATTAAAACGTAATGTACCTTTTAATTATTCAACTTCGTAACTTAATTGCACAATACGGGTTGGATGGAGGATTTCCATCAGGAAATCAAAAAAAGTGGAATTTGAGGAAATATGTAATCCCATTGCATGTACCCCTGAACTAATCCATATCTGACTTGGAGGGAAGTGGAAATAATATCATTTTATAACACAACGTTGTGTTTCGTGTCTTTAAAAACGAAAATTAACTTCATTGGAAGTTTAAACTTTACTAAATGAAGCTGATAACTTCATCTTTGAGTTATTAGCATCCGGTTAAACCTATAATCAAGAAATGAGACATTTGGATTCAATTTAGTTTTTTGGAGAACTGATTACCATCAATTAAGTGTGCTTCCTTTAGGGATAGCAATAAAATGCAAGCTGTGCCGAAATCTTAAATAGTCAAGTAATTTGAAATAAGAGTATACGATAAGAAGAAGAGGGAAGGGGATTAGGCTTTGATCAAGTAAGATTCTGTAATGTACTTTTTAAATTGACTTGATGAGTTGAAATTAATCTCCTTCTTCGCATACTGTGTAGAGCTAACTGTGATTGCTACTGATAATTAAGTAAAAAGTGAAGAATCATTGAGGTGAAACGATTAGAAATAAATCTAAATCCTTACATTTATAAGGTAGAATTTAAAAAAAAATCCTCAAAAATTAAACAAATATAGTATACTATAATATTGCAAATAATTACTTTTATTATTTTTTAAGTTTCTTGATTCTGTTGCTTTGTTGATGAGTTCTTTGGTTATCAGAAAAATAAATAAATAAAATCACATGAAGAAAGATATGTTGTAAGACAGTTACATACTGTTTCGAAAGCTGTAATACAATTTAAGAAAATGGTCTTATAAGGCGCACAACGATTTTGCACTTATTGTGTCGTATATATAATGCGTGTAACTTGGTGTGTTCTGTGGTCGATTTGCCTGTTTCTGGACGAAAGATTTGAGTTCCCGGGATCAAAAACCATGCTACCCTTGCCTGAGACCGATTAAAACAGCCACGTTCTGAAAAGGCCTATAAAAATTCCTTCTGTAATTGGCGCGGGACTCGAACTCAGGTCTTTTTCACTCGGTGTAGGGAAGGACGACGATCCTACCAACTGTGCTACCCACGAGGGCAATATTGATGAAAGAACGGTCAAATCTGAAGGTGAACAGCCTCAGACACCTAATGTGATCCGTGCCACAACGTTCATCTGAATAAAGGGTTGTTATTTTTTGGCCGGTGAGTGTATAGTGTGTGTTAAGAATATCTCCTCTCTCTACACGAATACAATAGATACTCAGATAACGCTGCAAAATAAATAAGCGACACGATATTAAAGATTTATTCCAAAAAGACATCATAATTTATGTCACAGTAACAGATCATCTTGCAACAATCTGTTTACCCAGTCTGTCTGCAACAACAGGATGGAATCATACATAGATGTCATGTATGTAAAGTAACCTTTTGTGCCCATTCGGTGAAAACTGACATCACACATCCATCCATCCAGGCGACGTTAAACAAGGTTTGCGTTCGATAAATGCGTTGGTTTGAGATGATTGTAAAATATCTGATCTGCTTCCTCTCCCAAGCTGAGTTTACCTCTAGCTACAGATGTCAATTTATCCAAGTGAATGCTCTCAGGCAAATACTGGTTCGACTGATGCATGGTTGTCGCTTGTGACGAAAAATCAAGACAACGAACATGATAT
Organism: Mastigoproctus giganteus; assembly: GCF_048544385.1. NCBI lineage: Eukaryota > Metazoa > Arthropoda > Arachnida > Uropygi > Thelyphonidae > Mastigoproctus > Mastigoproctus giganteus. The sequence goes on from NC_143585.1 coordinate 44,137,347, forward strand.
GTTGACATTACGAACTGCATTTGATATACCGCTAATCCTAAATTTTCTAGCGGAAATTATACTCAGAATGGCACCTCAAACGACAATGTAATTTCCCACAAACCAGTCAGGAGCCAAAATATATTCCTTCAAGATGATTGTAATTCTGCTAGAATTAATGGCGAAGCCCCAAATTTGATCCCTCCTCCAGATTCTGATAGCGTTAACTTCTTTACCTACCTAATTCTTGCTGAGGTCTCAAACTGAGGATCTTTACAGAATTTTGTACAGACGAGTGAAACACCACTCATCTGTACAAAACTCTGTAAAGCCTGGAACCCAAATTCTCAGTAATCAACTAGTAGACGAGCCCAGTCATGGTTAAAAAATTGTCATATAAGGGCTACCGGAGAACGATTTTATCTGCATATATTTTAGTATTAGCATTAGTAGAGGCACATGCTGCAAGAAAGCAAGCTTATACAGCATCAGCCAAAAAAAAACAAAAAAAAACCTTCCCATTTCACTATTCCTTTCTTGCCAAATGTTTGTCTAGTTTTGCCTTGAATTTATTTAAGCCATCAACTTCCACAACAACAGATGGAAGTTTGTTCCAGCAATCAACTACCCACTGGTTAAAGGCAAACTTCCGAACATCTATTCTACAACTGTCTTTTCTCAGTTTGAACCTATGCCCCCCTCAGGTTTGCAATCTGAGCACGAAGAAGAAACCCATAAGCATTGAGCCTGCTCAATCCATTCAAGGCCTTGTAAATCTCAATCAGATCCCCTCGCAGTTGCCTAATCTCCATAGCTACAATTTGTAGAACTTAAGCCTTTCTTCGTAAGAGTACCCCTTTGTTCTCCTCACCAGTCCTGTTGCCCTTCTCTGTACTCGTTCTATCAACTCTACATTCTTCCTAAAATGAGGCTTCCAGACCTGTACGCAGTACTCAAGGTGTGGCCTGACCATTGCCTTATAAAAGGGAATAATTACCTCCTTATCCCTGCTCGCAAAATTCCTGTATATCATTGACAAAACTCTATGAGCTACTCTGACAGCCTGTCTGCACTGCTCAGAAAACTTCAAATCTGACTGCACAATTACCCCCAGGTCTCTTTCATTCTCCACTATCTTGAGTGTAACACCACCCAGTTGGTACATTTCTCTGGGGTTACTTCTACCCATATGCAGTACTTTGCATTTGCCAATGTTACACTTCAGTTGCCACTTCTCAGCCCATCTACCCAACTTTTCCAGATCCTGTTGCAGCAGCATTCTGTCATTACCAACCCTGCCAACTTTTGTATCATCTGTAAATTTCGACACTAAGCCTTCATCAATATCATTGATAAATAAACAAAACAACAATAGGCCCAACACCGAACACCGTGGAACTCCACTAATAACATCAGTCCACGAAGAGCACGGTCCATTGATTACCACTCTCTGTCTTCTCGCACTCAACCACTCTTTTATCCATTGTAGCAATTTACCCTTAATGCCATTCTGCTCCAATTTGCACAGTAGTCTTCCATGCGCAACAGTGTCAAAAGCTTTCTTGAAATCCAAGTATATGATTTCAAAATTATTTTTTGCATCCAGTTCCTTCGTGATCACGTCATAGTATCCAGTTAAACTGGTCAGACAGGACTTAACAAACCCATGCTGTGTCTGAATGATTACTGCTGTCTTGTCCAGATAAACCTCAAATGCATCTTTATCCAGTGATTCCATTATTTTACCCGGAACAGAAGTCAAACTAACAGGTCTATAATTACTCGTGTCACCCTTCGATTCCCCTTCACATATCATGATGTGTTGTATTTCTTCCAACAGTTTATTTCCTTTCATCTTTGAAGAGCTCAGCCTCACTGGTGCATAATTAACAAATAGCCGCGATCACTTTTTTTTATTATTATTAGGGGTATGTGTGCGCGTAACCTTCCCCTTAAGAAATCCTACTTGACTTATAAAAAGAATAAAAAATACAAAGATTAAAACTGAAATATGAGATTGTCTAGACTCCATGTCTCTCTTTTATAATAATCATGTCTAGACTACGAAATATCAAATTTTTGCTGAAAATAAATAATGGTTGATTAGACTGACTTTAAGATTTATATGTAAGATTTTCGATTTTATCAACATTCCCCCCCCCCCTCCTGTGAAAATCCCTATTTAAATGAGGATCAGAAAGAAAGGACGTGATTTCCGGAAAGCTTTGTGATCATAGATTTTTCTATATTTAGTTTATTGCTACGTCCTATTTGCAATCCTACACTACCCATCCAATCTATTAGGACCGTGCAGGTTTGGGCCATATGCAATAGTCTACACAAAAATATGTAAGTTATTTTTGGTAGTGTTGTACACAAATTTCAAAAAAAGAAAAAACTTCAAACAGATATTAATTTATCATCGAATTCGTAATTTTTCAATGCGCATTAAGTACTCGCGATTTCTCTTATAAAAACAATATTAGAAGGGGGAAAAAGGTGCCTAAATAAACATTTCATAGTGATTTATTTGAATAAATTATTAAGAAAAATAAATAATAAGAAGAATTTTGTTATTCAAATGTTTTATTAAACTTCTTTACAAACAAAACCTTCTTATGAACATTTTCCCTCCTATGAATGTTTTTCAGAACTTTTTGATTTCGAATGACATTAGCAATCACTCAGAACTTAGCAAATGGAATAAAAAGTCTAAAACTTTCAAATTTGCCACGCTCAAAATGAAATCGAAAAGAAAAAAAAATAGTTTTCCACATGAAAAGGGAGCGAACTTCAAAATGAAGTTGTCCATTAGCTTTTTGAAGAACTTGAGAACGTGACTTTGGTCCTGGGACTATTCTACCATGGTCTGTGAGCTGATGACGAGACCGTTTTCAATATTACCATCGTCCACGTGCGCTTCACATGAATTGTCAGGCACACCGGATTCCGAAAAGGCCCACACGCCTCTGTGCCGGGTACTGCTTCGGAGACAGGCAGTGAGAGATGTAAATGATCCTGTATCAATATGTCCGTTCGCATTCTACGACAGGTCATTCCGGAAGTTATCGGTGAAGAGAACTGCACCCGCGCACTACAAGCGTCCATCTAGTGCGGAAATTTAACGTTCTGCCGTGAATCTCCGGAAAACTAAGGACGTTACATTTGTAGTGCTTGGGTAATCTTGAATAGGTCAGACTGGAGCTGCGTAAATAAAACCGATAGTTCTTGCAGCACGGCACACATGAGCAGCGAGTTGCTCTGAAGACCACTATCGAAGGGTGAATTGTATTTTCACGAATGTACCCATTTAAATCAACCAACTTTCAATCTACAGATCCGCCGATTAGCTACACAACCCAAACCCATTATTACAAGCAGATTAAAAGCATCAAAATTATGGTAGGTTTGGCACAGCTTGTATATATGAATACTTGACAGAGATTAGTGCGCTAGCAGCATGTGCAGTGGTGTCTATTCTGAAAGTAAATTAGTTCATTTTTACTTGCAAATGTATCGTTTCGCTTAATGGGTTGGACAATTCTAATGTCCAACCCAAAAGAATGCCACAGGGAGTTCATTCTGACTCAATTGCTTCCGACAGTTAATGAAACTTGGGTGCTTGCTTTACCCTGGTGAGATCGCTTCCATCTCATTCCACAGGTAATCTGATACTAGCCCAATATGGTTTAAGATCTATTAGCCAAAAAGCTACCCTGAATAGGCTATATTCGCTCTCATATTCCAGGAACCAACTTTGTACAATTTTGATCTTGTGATGGTGCATTATCCTGTTGAAAGAACCAATTGACAGGCGGGTACATTAAAGTCATGATGGATTGTTGTTGTTGTAAGGCTTTAGGTTCATCAAGAGCTTAGACCATATTGCGCCGTATATAATTCGTTTGTAAATTATGCGTGTTCTCTGGTCGATTTGCTATTTTCTGGACGATAAACTCGAGTTTCCAGGAGGGAAAACCTTCCTATCGTCATCTTAGATCGACTAATTCAACCATGTTGTGAAAAAAGGCCCATAAAAATTCAGCGCGTCGTTGACAACATTTGGACTCAGGTCTTTTCCGCCTGAAAAAGACCTGAAGTATGTATTCAACGATCCTCTATGATTCAGAGGTTTGTACATCTGAGGTCAATCCTAACTTCAAGAGACCTTTTATAGCGAAAACCTGGCTTCTCAAGCGGATCGCTGGCACGGACCCATCTACTCATGCACCTAATAACCAGAAATGGCTAGAGCAATCAACTTTTCTTCTCTATATTTCAGAATTTGTGTTATGCATATTTCAGGAAGTGATTTGATGAAATTTAATTTGCTGATAAACTTTTGAACACTGGTGTATATCACGTACATAATTATCAATTTGAGAGCTGCAACTTACGCTGAAATTATGAAATGTTACCAATAACAGGACTTTTGGTTTTAAAATAGATGAAATCATCTTCTGGAAATAGTTTCGCAATATTCGATGAAATCAAGGTAAAACTTTTATCCATCACTTTCCCTCTACTTACAATTCACGATGGAAGAAATGTAACATTTTTCCCTGGGGCAGTAGCCTTCTCCTGTGAATTAAAAGACGGAAATAAATAAGAGCATTGTCTTTTACTTATACTGAGAAGTCGTCTCTGAAGATGTCCCTTAAAGCAAATATAAATTATCCTAGAGAAGTTCACTTTCTGTGTTTAAGAGATACTGTTAAGTGTTGTTTAAGAGTGGATGGAGAAAATGGGAGGTCGTATTTGAATTTTTGTGATTTCATTTCGTTTTACGCTTCAGGTTATTTATGGCAATAACAATCAGCTTATTCTCTTCATGAACACAATATACACTCAAGCTCATTTCGCAGTTCCCTGGTCGCTTTGAGAAAAATCAGCGGCTGGAAGAGTCACACAACGCTTTTGTAATTATGGATTCAACGCGTCCATGTAAGAAACAAATGCCAGAACTAACCAGGTAGTTCATCTGAGACATCATTAGTAAGATCTGAAATCAACCACAGAGGACGATACCTTACACAGTGGCAAGTGGCTTATTGCTAGCTGAATGTCGATGTGCAGCAATTTTAGCCTTATCAATAAATCTCCATGACGATTCTGACCTCACGTAGCATAACAAGTTCTGTTAAGTCGAAGAAATACTGTCTTAAGGAATGGCTGGAGGTAACTCCTTAAGAAAAGAGAGGTTCACCTTTATCCAGAATAATATAGCATAACGTACTATATCTTGCTACTATTAAATCTGTTGATTCCTCCTTCTTACACGCTCTCTATGGTATAGAGGATCACAAATCCTCTGATTGATGACCAAGCGCTCTGACTGACAAGGGACATTAGACAGACCTGAAGTGGTGGGTTCTCATTTCCTTCCGCATTTGTATCTAGAACACAAAAAATTGACCATTCTAGCTTGTATCTCAGGCGGATTTGAGTGTTGCGCTCACTGAAACCCACTCCCCCTCGTGAATATTTCCAGGGACAACTACCATGGGAAAATCGTACTCCCACCATGTGAGCCCGGCTAACTTAGGCTCCAATTGAAGATGACTTTAGAAATTCTTCCTATTTTCGACGGACTAGAACCCAGACCTCCCCAGAAGAGAGAGTAGCAGACGGTCACGTATTGTGCCAACTAGCAAATCCGCTTATTTAAAAGCCTTTGTCTAGACACAACCCAACCAAAGAGGATAAGAGGATTTAATATCAGAAAACTGTAAGATAATGCTTCCCCTGCCTCTCTCTCTCTCTCTCGATATCACATTTTCACGTTATTGTAAATATTTACAGGCATTCATAACTTTGTTTTGTAATATTAATTGTACTTGACAGTTAACTAAGTCTGATTTTAAGCCTGAGATAGTGTATGTAGTATATCTAGTAAGCACGTTTATTTCTTTATTCTTTATAAAATAACGCTTATTATTTTAGTTTGAAGTATGTTCCACCACCTTCAGATCTTCAAAACTTGTGTTCTCATGCATCAAGACTTCATCTGGTTCATGCTCACCGAAACCGTTCACAATTTCCAGATCAGAAATACTTGATTCTCCAAACATGTATGATGTCATCGTAAGCAGTAGGAAGATAAGAAGTCAGCATAATGCGGCGACCAACTACCATAGCACACTGAAGTACCTGGCCTGCATCTCCTGCGTGTTCCCTACTAACACAATAGCCCTCTACCATGATCTACAAATTGATCCCGAAAAGCTTTGCTCAAACAGAAAATACACAACCAGCTTCCTCAGCAATATCTTTTCTTTAGTTGAACCCTAATGATGCAAAAAGGATCGATAAACCTATTATTTGTTTATATTTTATCCCCAATTAATAAATTGATTGGTAGACGTGTTGTAAATTACTTTCAAATTTCGTCTAAATATATCTGTGTCCATTAGCTTGTCCGGATCCATTTTCTCCTTAACGAATGGAAGTTCTAGATCCCATTTCTACACTTTTCTGTCACTCTATATTTGCTTCAATGCCTCACTCTTGCATAATGCGCTTTGCGGCACAAGTTTTCAATCCTTCAAGATTTCCCCTACCCTTCTTATAGTAAAACAAAGTCTACATTGAGGTACGTTATTTATTCAGGAATTTCCAAGTAAATAAATCGTGTGTGTGTGTGTTTTTTTTTTTTTATTATTCTCTGATTCGAATGTAATTGTATTTATTTTTTTGCGTGAGTGCGTGTTGGCTAAATGTGAATAAACATAGTACTGCGATACACTTAACCAAATACCACACAAGTGAGAGAAAAAATAATTCATAAGTCTCTTTGCATAAAGAATATACGCATATCCAACCCCCATGGGAACATTCCCTTCTGTTTTCGACACGCAGTACATATGAGGAAAACAAATGGGCCGAATTCACTCTCACATCGTAATAAGGTGGGAACTACGAACGTCAGCTGTTTATGGGGAAAAAGGGGGGTAAGAAAAAAAGCGAGAGAGAATAATGGAGAAAGGTAAAAGCGTGGAAAATTCCAAAACTGCCGAAGATATTCGAGAAAAATGAAGCTCCAGTTGTCATATTAATTGCTGCCACAAGCGCCATCTAGTAGAGAATATTTGTCAAAAAGCCAGTTACGAAAGATTTAGGATGCAATGATGGATTGAGGCACGTTCTCTAATTTATTAATCTCCTTTTTTCTTTCCCTCTTTCTTTTAGCGAAAGAAAAGGCGATTCATTTTTTTAGAAACTTGATTATCATCCATTATCCACGTTTAGCTGGACATCGGCGATGAGAAAACTAAAATAGTATGAATTATGGGTAATATTTTATCAGAAAAATACTCATTTGTGTGCTAATCAATAAATATAACAATATGTACGTGTCTAAAACGGCTGGCGAGTTATACCTTAATGATTAGGTAAAGAAAATACCAGCGCTTTATAAATTAGTGCGCGTATATACAATCCATTATCGTATGATAATTATGACCAATGAGCATACGTTGCGAGATGCAATAATTTCAGATAAGTATCAGGGTTAAAAATAATAAAGTTATAGAAAGAAGCTTTATCGTACTAAATATTTAAATTTCGAAACCAAACTCTTTTGTCTGTGAATTAAAAGATAGGCCGTTCCAGTATGATTATAATTTTGTGACTTCGTGAAGTATTTTACTTCGCGAATAAAAATGCAAATTAGTCTCCTGATAATTCTAAATTAAGTCGCAAACTGCTCCACAGGTGTCGTTAGTGGCGACAAGTATCTCTTCCTTTTAGACATGGTAATTAGTGGGGAACTGATAGCATACATCACGTGATTATCTGGTGATGTCGATGTCAGCTTGATCGTCTGCTCATTTATCTTGCGCATGTCAAATTCGGTTCAATTGTCCGCCATTTTAATCGAAAACAATTTTGGCATTTAAAATAAGAAATAATTAATAGGGTCACCTAAAATATAGGAATTGTCAGGAGGTGGTTGAAGGATGAATACATGTCCGGGCGATTTCTATCACAATAATGAGGGGTATTTATCCCTTATGGTCAGGAGTTTCTGAGGAGAATTTTGGCCAATTCTTTTGTAAGTCCTCCTCTCAGTATCCACTCAAGGTCTTTAAAACTTTATGGTTGAAACAAAGTGCAGACATCTCTTCAGTAATCCACCTCAATAGTTTCCAGTTACAACTTGCACTTTTCTTTGATCGAAAACCTATTCCACTTCCTCACGCTTTCTAACTTTTAAAGCTGGATCACAATTGCACTTAAGAAATCAGCTGGGTTACCACAGTATTCCCTTATCGTTTTGATTTCAAAGTTTTAGGGAAGAGTAGCGAAAACCCATTTCAGTAATGCAAGTAGGATTATAAGCATTTGTGTTTGCAGTGGTGTCTGAAGTTTGGAGTGATGGTGTACGTAATCGGTGAACTGTTGAAGTATTCGGTACATTAAGACAGGATTTCTTCCAAGTCCATCTTGTAACTCCAACCTTTATGAAATTAGTCGTGCAGGGGAAAGCATGTGACAAATTAGGACTCACTATTACTAAGAGTACACTACTTCTCATAGAAATTGCTCCACCTGGAAAGAATGGATGGATTTACCAGAAATTTTAATTTAAATCACTCTTTAAAATTTAAATAACTCAGACTCCTACTTCAGCACAGGAACAGACCCGCTGTTGGACGTTTTACTGTGCTTAGCTTGCCACACTAATCGTTTACGTACATATACACTCAGTGATCACTGAATTATGACCACCCCACCCGTAATGGACTATGCCACATAGCTCGAAGTATAAAAAGCCGAATAGCTTCTTACGCTAGAGCAGTGGTAATTTGCATCTGGTCGGGCAAGTCAGAGTGATAAAGTAGCAGTTAGGGGCGTAGTAAAGATATCACGGAGTTTCAAAAGGACATGATTGTGGGAGCTCGTGCGCCGGATGCTTCCATATCGGAAACGGAACGTCTTGTACGTTGCTTTGCTCACGGCTCACTGTGTACAAAGAACGCTGTCGAACGGATCCAACCACTTCCCGTCGACAGAACTGTAAAGGATTACTTTGTGCGGGCTCAACGACAGACAGATCACTGTGCGACGCTTGACATCGTCATACAATACGGGGAATGCAAGAACAATATCCCCAATGACGAGGCAGACACTCTCTCCTCACCGCTGGTTATCGTTGACCGCGAATGCTGTGATGTCAACAACACGCTGACTGGACACTGAAGGATTGGAAAGGAGTGTGCTGGTTGGATGAGTCCAAATACCCGGAGCAACACGCCGATGGACGCCTTCGTGTGTGGCGTAAGCAACATGAGTCCATGGACCAATCATGCACCGTGCCCACTATCCAAGCAAGTGGCGGTGGTTACTTAATATGGGGCATGTTTTGCTGGCAAGAGCTAGAATCCCCTAGTGTTATAGACCAACGTTTCACTGTGAGGTCTATTGCAGCTCTTAGTAGACCATGTGCACCCTGTCATGTTTTATTCTTTTGCGGATAAAAACGGTTTCTTCCAAGGCGATAATGAGTCTTGTCATCGGGCCCGCACTGTCCACGAGTAGTTCGAGGAACTCAGTGAAGATATCACCCATCTTGGTTGGCCTCCATATTCGCCTGACCTCAATCCAATTGAACACTTAAGGGATATTTTGGAACGGAAAATAAGGCGTATGGACACGTGATCGTCATCTATACTGACACTGTGGAAAGCCTTGAAGACAGCATGGCTGCAGATACCTACGGACGTTTTCAGACATCAAGTGGATTAAATGCCTAAGAGAATAGCGGATGTTATCCATGCAAGCGGTAGCCCAACATGGTATTAGGTAAGTGGCCATAATTCAGCGATCACTGAGTGTATATAACACTTATATCAACACGTTTTCAGGTGAATTTGTTCATTCTTTTTAGATGGAGCAAATTCAGTTATTAGAAGGATATATTTTATTCAATAAATAAAAGGGTACAGCAGTATCTGTTTGAGCTGATCGTGGTTCTAACTCATGTGACTGCTAAATACGATGCTGTTGTACTGGTCCTTAGGTTTTTACATGAAATCTCATTATGAGGAGAATACCTGAATCATTATTACTCATTTATAAAATTAGCTCTGGTTCCAGTAATTTATTTATTATTAGCCTGTAGATCGACTTGATCTGTGTTTTCTGGTTTGCTTGTTTTTCTGGGTTTTGCCATTAATATAGCAAAAATCTACAACATTACTACCATCTTCTATCTTTCTTTCTTTAAGTATTTCTTGAAACGTAACTAGCGATATTTGTCAGACCAAATGGAATGATTCGTTGTAGATGTTTTTATGGCTTCTCCTTTCATATCTGACTGAATCTACAGGTCAAATCCATTTACCAACAATTTATAAAGCCTCTTTTTTCATTATAGACGGTATTTTTGAACCGTAGGCTCGCTCGAGAATGTCTTGTGTCACTGCTCTTTGCTGTTTGAGTAAACAGATGTTGCAGAATACCACAGCTGATCATCCTTCAATGGAGTACCGAAAGTAAGATAAACAGCGAGCGAATTTCTCTAAAATATTAAAAATATTATAAGAAAATCTATTGGGAGATCTATTCTAGGTACAAGTAATGGATGAGCTATTGCCTTACAAGAAACAAAATTCGCAAAGAAGCATTTATGATACACTAATGCACGGGCCTGCTAGTTCCCCCCTTCAGAGACCTTAAGAGTGACTGGTTAATCACATCGGCTGTTGGTTCCTACTGGCAAATAAACTGCTTTATTTTCCCATTTGATATGAGCAGCTTATTTCATAGAGGCCTTCTGCTAGGTGGTTCCGGACCGCTCGGTTACCGGGTATGGGCCTGATAGACACAAATCTTTACATTTTTGTTTATCCATTTTATGCAGGAGTTTGTAGTCCCTCGTGCTTCCCTCTCCTCTACGGTACTTCTCTCTTTTGTATTAGTTAGTTGTCAGAAAACCTTGAAATGTATCGCTACTTTTTTTTTTCTTGGTCTATGGGACCACTCTTGGACGATGACGTGGTGTAAAAGAGTTGTTGCAATTTTCTTGAGTTATATTTTTAATACCTTTCAATTTAAATGTATGTGTTTTATATTTTTATTTATGATACTTTTTTTTCTGAGACCGACTGACTCAGCCATGAAGTGAAAACAGCCCATAAAAGTTTCTCGCGTGATATTGTCCATGAGCAAACTGAGAAAATGATCCATAATGATCCATGCAATTTGAGAAAATGATCCATAATGATCCATGCAATTTGAGAAAATGATCCATATCGACTTGTACAACTCTGTAATTATGCTTTCGTAAGAAAGGTGAAACGCACATGAATTGGAAGTTGTGTGCACCAAGCTAAAGACAACTGAAACATTTCTCGTCATAGAACACACATTTCTTGTTATAGATCTTCTTGGGACCACTCTACGAATATCCTCCAAAATCTCCATATCTGTGTACTTTTTTTCAATGTGAATTCCCTGCGAAAACCTTAAAGTAATAAACTTAGAACGCTGTCAGATTTGTGGGAGAAGATCAGTACAAATAACTGTTTATTTAAACCAGTTCCAGGCATACGCCTCACCACAAAATTGACATCTGTGCCACTGTATGATGAATTATCGAAAAAATACAACTTATATATGCACTGTCCTACCATTAATATCTAGATACTTTGCATTTCTACAAATAACCTTTATTTACAGGGAAGCTAATAATGTGTAATGAAACTTTTAGCCTACATGACAGCTTCTACTCCCATGGAAAACTCTCCACCAGTTTGTTGTAAACGTCCTCCGATATTTTTCTTCATTCAGCCTTCAAAATGGCGACCAGTTCATCTCTGTTGTTTTGGGCGATCTCTCCTCACAAGTACCCGATGATCCAATTCATACCAGAGGTTCTCTCTAGAATTGAGGGGAGGGTTCTAGGCTGGACAGTTCAACTTCTCGACTCTCATATCCTTAAACTAGTCCATTACAACGCAAGCAGTGTGCTATGGAGCGTTGTCCTCTTGATACTGGCATGGGCCTTCCCCAACATAATGCCACAACGCAAGTAATGTCCATGATATCATTATTGTCCAGGAAGTCTCTAGATATACGTTAGCATCCATGGCTTTGTCCAAAACAGCCAATGATTCCAGGCCAAATCAGCTCCAGGCCATCATGCTGCCTCAGCCAAATTTCATTGTCGGGATGATAGTTCAAGAAGTAGCTTTCTCGGAGTGTCTGCCATACCCAGGCACGACCATAACAGTTGTAGACCCTGTATCGTAACTCGTGACTCCATAACACAGCTTTGCATTGATCTACGGTCTTGCGCCTTACACCAAACTAGACGGCGTCTGGCCTTAATCGGGTTGATTAGTTTTTTTGTGGATGGCTAAACGACCGTTGTAACCTATATTACGCAGCGTCTTGTGCACTGTACTGGTGCCTACATATGCCCCAATCATCTCATTGGCTGCGGTTCTGTGCTGCGACAACATTGACCTTGCCGAAGGGCCGGGTCTTTACAGGACTCCCTTATCAACAGAGGGTTGACCGGCTATTAATTACAGGACAGTGGATGGGGGACATTTTTAACGAGATAACTGACTTTTGTTATAGATCCCAATGGATTTATGTTTACTCAATAAATCTTTAGAGATATAATATCTCATATTATACATACATTTTATGTATCACTACTTTTTGACTATTTAACGTTCAGTATTCCCCATTATTAATGTCACGATTTTTGTTTCTCTCTACTGCATTAATTTTTCTTCTCTGCTTTTTTGATTTTCGTAATTTTTTCCCTATTTCTCTCTCTGTTCCTTTTTTTCCTTCTGTTTTTTGTCGAAAGAGTAATCGTAGTTGTAACCACACCGTTATCAGCAATTCGATAGGAGAATAACATCTCTCTCTCTTCGAAATTTTAATAAAGTTAAATACATTCGCAAACGCAATTAACCCTTTTAACGTTTCCGTGCATCTCTGTTTTGTAAGTTTTATCAGCAACTGTTATCGTTACCAGATGAAAAAAAGGAACTCTTTTGTCATCATGTTTCCTCTTCATTTTATATACTGGAGACACTCCTGGAACAAAAACTAATCCAAGGCTATTCCAGAAATTGTAAATAAACGACTGTGCAAAGATTGCCCCTCTAATTACCAGCTAAATTATTCATAAAACTAAAGGCTATCGGATCACAGACACTCCTTCCCTCTCTTTTTCCACAGAAAAAAATTATAGAAATAGTTCACGGTACCAGTGAAAAATGTCTCAACCCTGTATGTCAGACAAAATCAATATTAATGATGTTTACAAAATCTTACAATGGGAAATACCTTGTAAGCAATTTACCAGAACATGTCCAACGCTTTGTTTATAATTGAAATCTGTAGAGGATACCACACTAAGAATGTTAAGATGCTTTCGGGATTTGAAGATTGTACTGAGAAGAATGCAGAGAAATACTTAATATGAAATAAAATATATGATTAGAAAGGATCATATGGCTTCACAAAGGAGAGAACATTACTGAAGAAAGGATGGACTGTGATAGTGGGATTCGTGAGAAACAAAAAAGCATTTGTAAGGAAGTGTTCTTTAGCACTTAAATTTTCTTATTAATTACGTAATAGAAAGAGGACACCTGGGGTTTGTTCGTCCCTTAAACTCCAAAAGGAATTTCAAAAGGGACAAAACGATTGGAGAAAGGAAACTTCCACATTAATATTGGGAAAAAACAGGATTATTCAATAAATCCAAGAGATATTTAACAGCGAATACGATTCAGCTGCAGTAGATGCGATTTTGCTACTATCTGTTGTTTTGATATTAATAATTTATCACAGAATTCAAAATTTGTTGAATTAAATTTGCCACAAACTTGTTTATACGATATTAATGAAGGTAACTGATTTTGATAATGTTAATGGACAAATATTTAACTTTGAATATGGAAATTGTGTTGCCGAAGACTGTGAGGAATTATCATTCATAAATTATCCACATTTTATTATTGCCTAATCAGTGAAGCGTTATCGAGTGACACGTCATAGATGAAGCATTGAATGAATATTGTTCTTGTACACCTGGTGAATCAACAATATCTGATACAGCTCAACACGCGATTAACTTTGAGTTGATGTTCTAGCCCACGTGACCTCCAAATACGGTAATGTTCTTCTGTACTCTGTCTTGTAGACTCCTCCTATCCTGCGTGGAACCAGCTAGTTGGATCATGGTGTGGAAAAAGTCTCCCATCTCGAAAAGATACTTGGAGAGAAGGGGGTTTTTACGGGCCGAGGCCTTTGCAAGCCGCAAAAGCAGTCTTTGAAGAGGATTTTGAAAATCCTCCGGTTAGTGATGGGATTTCACCCAAAGCCTCTCCAAACGAGTGACAAGTGACAAAATCACTACACTGTCGCTGAGAACCGTCATTCTTGTAGATAACTTTAAATATCAATGCGTCGAGATCCTGAACATAAATAAAACAAACCTTTCAACGTTCGCTGAGAGTAAAATTACCAATTGCTCAGGCTGATCATTTAATTAGCGGAATGATAGCACCACTGTACAACCACTCAGGTTTCTACGAACTGCTAGTAGATTGCAGGAGGGTCCAGAATACACTGACACAGTTTTAAGTTATGATATTTTGTCCAGTAGTTAAAAAGAGGCCTTAAGTTATATGCAATAAGCGCGAACGTTTTCTTGCCTCTCAAACCCCTTGGCTGAGTTGCATAAAAGGATCGTGAAACGTTAAGGTGCTTTCTAAGATTTGCTTGAGTACTGCTCTATGAGATTGACAATCTTATGCTTATAAATAGCAGCTGAGATGCTACTTAGCTGGCGGAATATGATTCTCCTGTCATTATGTCTTTATCCAGCCCCTGGGCCTTCGCAATTTGCTCTGGAGTGACAAAAGTCCTCGGCTGTCCAGGACACAATTTGGCAGTCATCAATTCTGGACTTATTATGCACCTCAACCACTTTAAAAATTGCATTTTGCTTCTAGCTGTCTGTAAACTTCTATTTCTATCGCAGTCCAAAGGAAATAACTTTGCGATCCTTGCCTGAGATCAACTCAGGCGCCGTATGAAAAAGGCCTAGAAAGTCATTAATAGGATTGGAACTCAGTCCTTTCCACCTGTTGCGTGCAGGACCGTGATTGTATCCATGGTGCTACCCGCCAGAACCCTATTCTTGTATATATATTCTCCTGTCATCTACCGGCAATTTGTCAAAACTTTAGGGGTTGTACGGTGGCGCTGCCATTCCGCGAATTAAACGATCAGACTGGGTAAAATAATTCTCCCCTTCAATTAATTGAATTTTCAATAACTGGAAAATCTTTGAGAATAAATTCAAGTTCGTTTTAACCTCCGACCTTCCCGTCCTAAATCCTTCCACAATGCAAACTTGGCAATCTTCATCCGCCATCTTTGCTACGTTGGAATATTTCTGAACGACACAAAGGTCTTGTGACGTTTAAAAATTTTATTCGACATAAAAGAATGGCATTTTGGCAGCGACACAAAAAACTCTTCCGGTTCTAGTGTTTAATGATGCTCATTAAAGCCACGATAATTTTACCTCCCTCATTAATGTGTGCTCCCCCTCCTTTCCCAGCAAAGGAAACAAAAACGCGAAATTAGTGTGTAATCACCAGACGATGTCTTCATTATTTGTTGCCAGGGTTGACAGCCAATGTACAGAACCGCTTCTTTCCTTTGCATCTTGCTGACTACGCAAGAAAGTCATTAATTAACGTTTTATTTTTTTTTCTTTCTTTCTTTCTTTCCCTGTTTCCCTTCCACACGGGCGGATTCGGTGACGAGGGGCATTAAACACAAATTGAGAAAAAAAATAAATAATAAAAAACTTAGTCGGAAATCATTTTCTTCCGAGACTTTTATCATTAGACTTTACAAGACGAGTTTCCTTAAAGGATGCTCACGTTTTTGATCACCTTCGGTACAATTATTGTCTCCTTTAAGTGCAAAGGTTATCACCCAGTTGGGGTGTTTAGATCCGAATAGCGTGTGGTTTTTTAACTTCACAGATCGGCATGTTTTTTCATAAAAAAAAAAGTGTCTTTTTTTTTTCTTTCACCTCAATGGCAGTTTCGATTTTTCATTTATTCTTTCGGCGGAATTTCCTCAGAAGCAAAACAACAGTAGAGCCTGCCACTACGAAAACAACTTTTGCATGATTTATGAAGAATGCAGTTAATAGCAGACAAAATTATTTTTAAAAGCAAACTTTGGTTTAAATAAGATAACAATCCAAAACTAAGATTATTATCAGACAATGTTTTCATCCTTTTTAATTTGTTTTATATAGTACAAATACACAAAAATATAATACACACTAAGAGCGCAATTTATTAAGAAAGTAAGTTTACAGCATTGGCTCCGCTTTCGATTCTGTAAATATTATTCAATTCCTATGCGACCCCTATTTTAATATTATAAAAGATTCATTAGTGTTTTTTCAGTCCTGTTGTCTTCTTAAAAATGACGTCTAATCTGCTGTGCCTCCAAGGGGGAATGCTTTCAGGCATACTGTTTACGATTTTTCCATTTATTTATAAAGTAGATCTGCCTGCAAGGAGTTGTTACAAGTAATGGATATTACAGGATTCTTTCCATCGAACAGCAGAAGCACGAATAGGTAAAGAATGATATTTTAAATTAGAAAATTTGAAAACATAATTCAAAGAAAGTATCTTGAAGTCAAGGTCAAAATTATGTCCATTGTATTAGCTCAGGAATATTCTACGTAGGCAGAAAGTTATATCTAGGTTAAAATTCAGGTGAGCAATGAGATCCCCCCCCCTTCTTGATTTCGTCCTTCGTGATCGGGAAAGAATAATAGAGTGATTCGGTGAGTCGATTCTCTCTGTAAATGGTCTTGCCTGCATAAGAATATTCTTTAACTCTGTGGCTTCCAATCAAGATTGGCATAAAGGACACTCCTCGAGGTGATTTCAGATTTGCTTGGGATTCCGTTGATCCACTAGCCGTCACTTGAATACGTTTTCAGATATATGGTAACTGATGAGCAGATGGAGAAGCATTAAGCATGGCTAAAAATATCTTTCTTTACCATTCTTGGATCGTGGATTCCACCAAGATCTTGTTTCGCTCTCTACGTGGTTGGAAGGGTTTCGTTGAGCTCAAGAAGTGTTGGATATAAGAGAAACGGTCGACCCAAACAATTTCCAGAATTCGTGGTGCTTTATTTTGTTAATGTTGTTCATTTATTTTGCTCATTCAAAGAGACTATTTGTGGTGTTTTGCATGTGAAGGTAATTCGAGCTATTTTGGAGGCATTGAGGGAAAAATCAATCATCTGGAAGTAAAGAGCAAGTGTTTTGAGTTGCTGAGTGGCATACCCAAACCTGGCATACATTCGAACACACAATTAAAATGCTATCCATTTCCCATCACAATTCATATGATTGACAAGTGGCATATTCGCCATTATAGGAAGGAACATTTTTAAGTCATCCGCATTGGATGAAATTCACAAAGTGATGAAAAAAAAGGCAAGGGAGTCCTAAGTAGCTGGAAGGACTCCATCTTGAAGGGCTACCCCTATTCAGGAGGTAGGGGATTGTTAAGTATAACGGGATAAGCAAGAATTGTTTCTATGATGCTGAAGTGCTTCTCTGGGATGTTTATCAGAATGGCAGGAATGGCAATTTTATCACAGGCTGATGTTATATCGAAGAAAATTATGTCTAACTGATAATTTTTATTGAGGGCTGTTTTGATCCCAGAAGATTTGTAACCATGGATCTGTGTTTAATTACTGCATGTAGGTAGCCTGCTCGGTGACCGAAATAGTGATCGTTTAAGTGATCGCCTCTTCGAAAATCTAGAGGGAGTCCAACTAAAATTTACCTATAATCCCTTCGACTTTTGGTTATTTTTTGGATTGGTTTCATGAAGTACAGTTTCAAATAGCAGGCACGTATGCTATCATGAAAAGTTTGTAACCTACAATCGTGCTTCCTCGCAACGCGTTGACACAGGCAGACAACCGATATCTACCACTATTAGCAATCAACAAAAACCGAGCAATCTGTATGTGCACTGTCAAAATGATCGCTCTGAGCAATATCCTGAAGTGCCTTCCCATAATGGCTTGCCTACAAACTCCCCAGGTTTTAAGTTTCCCCACAGAAACAACAGATATGCAAGCATAACAGGAACAAGAAATATGCAGTCCTGTATTAAAATTAGAAACAGAAATAGTTCGACGCCTAGAAGTAGTAACATTTTTGTTAGCAGGCTAGACCCCAATACTACTTCCCAGCAGACCGGCTACTATTAGAACTAGAAATTCCAGGTAGAGCGTTCAAAATAAGAACGAAACATCCCACATATTCATCATTTAGAATTGAGCTAAAGGATTGTGACATACAACAATATCTAAATCCTGATATCTGGCTAAATGGTCTACTCGTCATGCCATTTATGGAGCTATTGGAGGATCGGTCAACAACTCTAGTGAAAAGGTACCAACTAATTCGCAATCTGCTGAATTCTCTGCATAGCTAGAGAATAATATTCCTAATTCTCATCCTAATCCATCATTTAACTTGCCACCTAATACATCTGTTTGCAAACATCCTTCTAACACAAATGTCCATCTCAGCATTTTTCTTCAAAATGTAAGAAGCATAAAAAATAAACTGTCTACGCTTATTTCATTAATGGTTGAAGAATCGCATGACATCATATGTTTAGTTGAAACGTGGATGCAGGAATCTTTACAAGATGTTTCCTACTGCCGAAGAATCTCAGCTACACGTCATTCCTGACATCAAGAATTAATCGTAGAGGTGATGGGACAGCAATAATTGTAAAATCCAATTTTAAAGTTTTGAACACATACAACTCTAATACTTTCAACTTTGAAGGAATTTCCCTACTAATCCAAGTTCAGGATTCTCCGCTTCAAATTTATAATATTTATATTCCGCCTGGACCTACTGATGACATCATTAATGAAGTAATAACTTGGATCACTACTGTTCTTAAGCCTCAAACTAACATCATTATAATGGGCAACTTTAACCTTCCCCTGCCCAAATATAATCTACAAATGAAGCTGCTGTCCGACTCATTTTTAGTTCTAGGAGCTAAAAAAATCAATGTCCCTGTTACAAGAGGTAATCAAGCGCTTGATCTTCTATACTCTAACTTTCCACTGCATGAAAAACTTAGTACGAACATTACATTTAAATCTGACCACAAAAGTATAGAACCACAAGCAACAATTTGCTGTGGGAATCCTCGCCCCCCTCTGGAAATCACTAAAAGAATATCATCAATTAAATTCCTTCAGAAAGAAAAGCTTTTGCAGCTCTTAAAATACTACCCATGGGATTCTCTCAAAAATATTCCTATACAGGACGCCACCTTTCTTCTTATAAAATGGCTGAATCAATTGAAAACAGAGTCGGCATCCAAACTTGTTAGAATGTCTTCTCACTCCAAACCTTGGTTCAAATCCCACCTGAAACCTTACTTTAAAAGTAAGCAAAAATACCACAGACAGTGAAAGAAATACGGCACTTCATCAGCACACATAAAATATAAAAAGAGCAGAGCACTGTTTCAACTCAAAAAAATTCAGTCATACAAAAATTATGTTATGTCCACACTAAAGCACAATAAAAGAGCACTTTCTACAAAAACAACAGCTACCTTACAGCACGATCTAGTTTCTGAATGGATAAGATGCAATATGGAAACAAGCAGATCTGACATTTTCACTGAAGGTATACAAAACAGATTTATAGCATTTAATTCCTATGAACAAGCAGACAAAGTGCAACATGATGTGTCTCCGGATCAAGCCCTGCTAATTAACCAACTTGTGAACAAGAATACAGTTCAGCGTGCAGTTAACCAAATACGCCCTGATAGTAGTGAAGGCCCTGACGGCATCCCTGGTTTTATTATTAGATTGTCCAGCGTATACATTATTGACTACTGGGGGGATCGCCAATATGGCTGCCATACAGTTCGGACGTGCTGTACGCCGCTCCGCAAAATTGTGTTCGGAATATGTGTTTTAAATTAAGCCAGTTATCCAAATTGTGTACCCAAGGGATAATATTCATCAGTGGATCACAGCGGTGAGATCTGTTTCTCTTTTATTGGGTTATTTAGTACATTTCAACTCGTTTTCGATTCAACGCTGGTAACAATGTGTCAGCTCACCATGGCGGCATTGTTCTAGCGCTGGAGAGGGTGGCAAACTACATATTTCTCTGTCACCGCGGTTGAAGTGTACTCTTGACTGGGGAGGGTGACCCTGTGTGTTTCTAAACAAGGCACTGATCGTGTCCCAACAGTTTTGTGACTTTTGATTTTGCTTTTCTGGTAATAATTATACATAGAAGAACTAAAATGTCCACATTTCCCTCTTGAACGAACAACGCCATTCATTGCCCGAGGACACTAAGTTGTGGGTAATCTCCCCACCCTCAACGCTTTCCTGGAAGTGCTCACTCAGTCAAAAGTTCAGGCACTCTCTGAGTTAATCCCTGCCCGGAGTTTGACCTGTGGCAAAATAGGAAACGACTCACCTTCCTGAAAATAGAAAGTAAAATTCCAGGCAGCAAAGCTATAGTGCGGCTCTACTTATTCTGGCGAAATTAAAAGAAATTAAGACTACCGGTACATTTAGACCAAAGAAAATGATTTCCATAAATCGTTCCAATCTCGTTAATCCGAAGACAACGGAAACGGATGAAAAAGCAGGAAAATCAAGAGCATCGCAGCCACAGATGGCAAACAACGAAAACTTTGAAATTATAGAAAGTGAGGACATTGACTTCGCACAATCTGGCTCCACTACAGCCAAAGGAAAACACAAAAAATATGTGACACCAAATATGGAAAGAGTGACTCGCTCTAAAAGCGAGAATAAGGATCCTGCTGAACAACCTGTGATACAGGCACACAACATCGGGGAGAAACCCCCGGACAAACCGCAGGGCACCTCGTTAGATCCGACACTACCGCCGGGCACGGCCCTGGAACAGTCCCTTGCCCTGCGAACGGCACTAGAGAGCCTATTCAAGGAACAAACAAACAGGGTTTCAGCGGTCCTTAGGGCAGAGATAGTCTCCATCTGGATGAAGATGGAGACGATATTAGTCCAGACGCAACTTGAAAAGGAGATTGCCCAAGCCAAGCTAGAGGTCCTCCAAATCAGTGGAACGAACCAAATGCCACAGCGCGTTCCCACATACTCACAGGCGCTGAGGAACAACATAAATATCACAAGTGTGAATACGGACACAGGACGCCCCAAAACGGGGCAGAAGAAAACCCTGCTAACCAGACCCCACCTGGTAGTTTTGAAACCAGCAGCACCGGAAACACACAAGTCCAGTGAAGCAGTTAAACAGACCGTCATGGACAATCTGAAGGACGACTTTAAACACACAAAAATAAGATCCATCAGGAAAACGAGAAATGTTGGCGTGATCATTCAAACTGAAACAGAACAAGACATACAGGGGATACTAAAAAACTCCAAAATATACTCGCTGGGGCTGCTTGCCGAACCGCCTAGGGAAAAAGGGCCCTGCATAATGATACATGACCTAGATAATAATATCACCACTGAAGAGTTAGTCCAAGAAATCTACAGGAAAAATCTCAATGAATTGCAACGGGACGGAACGCCAGAGCAGCACATCACACCGAGGTTCAAGACCAGGGCCAGGACTGGGGGAGCTGTCAACTGGGTCCTGGAGCTGTCCACAGTTGCCTGGAAATCCATAAAGCAACAGAAAAGGGTATATGTAAATTGGGGCAGTCACCGCTACAAGGAGTATGTGGCTGTCCCCAAATGCTTCAGATGTTGTCGTTTTGGCCACACGACACACACCTGCAGGCAAACGCACTCTACATGTGGCCACTGTGCCAAAGATGGTCACGAATATAAAGACTGTCCAAACAAAGCAGAAGCCCCGGTCTGCATCAACTGCAAGTCCCTGAAGCTGCCACATGACCACTCTATAAGGGATAGCGCCTGCCCAACATACAATAAAGCAAGGAGTACACAACAGCTACGGATTAATTATGGGGAGTAATCCAAAACAATACAATCACTTCGGGATAAAAATTGCACAACATAATGCACAGCGTTCTAAGGCAGTTGCTGCTCAGCTAGTTAAGAAATCTAATGAAAAAAACCTGGACGTGCTCATACTCCAGGAGCCGTATACACATAATAAAGGAGTAAGAGGTTACCCTCTAAAGTTCAAGATTGTCCAAGTGGAAGGAGACACTCCTTGGGCGGCTGTTGTGGTTTGTAACCCAGACCTCACGGTTACAAAAATAACCGACCTTTGCACAAACTGGGCAGTATGTGCCCACATTGCCTCATCACTGGGGGAATTTTACGTCTCTTCGGTATATGCCAGACCGGGAGAGGACATTCTTCCCATCACAACGTATCTGCAAACCCTACAGCGCCAGCTTCCGAGTGCCAAAATTATTATTGGAATGGATGCAAATTGCAGGTCCCCGGCCTGGCATAGTGAGACGCCAGATAGGAGAGGTACACACAATGGACAGCGACTGGAGGAGTGCATAGCAAGCAGTAACTTTACTATCCTGAACCTACCAAATCAACTTCCCACGTTTTCAAGTACAATGTGGGAAGCAAACATTGATCTTACCCTTGCAAGCCGCACAATAGCAGGACACCTCACCCCCTGGGAGGTACAGGACCATTGGACCACATCTGATCATAGGGTTATAACCCTCAGTCTGCACCGAACCCTAATTCCAAGAGAGATCGTCAGATTTCTCTCGCCAAGGTATGCCATTCCCAAAGCCGACTGGGATCTCTTCGAACGGACGATGATGATGGGAGCAGAAAACATCCGTACTGAAGGCCAAAACTTAAATGACCTCCAGCAGCAGGTGACAAAATTAATCACGGACGCAGCGGACATAGCCATAAAAAAGAAACACCCGGCCCCCAGAGCTGTTCCCTGGTGGTCACCAGAACTAACTGACCTCAGACACAGAGCAAACAGAGCCCGAAAAGCATTCCAACGAGCACGCAGAACCTGGCCACAGGCGGAGGTGGATGAGTTAAGGCAGAGGTATCGCGAGGCAAGAAATAACTACACGGCCAAGATTAAGCAGAAGAAAAAAGAAACATGGGAAACTCTGGTCAGTGCAAATGGCAATGCTGACCCATGGGGAATTGTTTATAGAGTTGTCGCTAACAAGCTCCCAAGAGGGGAAGTGGTTACAGCCACCGAAACTGCACCGGGAAGTTATACCAGAACCTGGAAATCATCAATTGACAACATATTAGACCACATCTTCCTACCTCAAACTGAACCCCAGACTGAGGAACAGAGAAAACTCTATGAAGAAAACTCCTCTTATTGTACCACGGCAGTTGAGACCCCCTTTACAATCATGGAGCTGAGCATAGCAGCAGCAAACATTAAAAACAGGAAAGCCCCTGGTGACGACATGATTGAACCAGAGATGCTCAAAAAGGCAGTAGAGAAGATACCAGACATCATTCTAAATCTCTTCAATCGCTGTCTTTCAGAAGGCTATTACCCTAATAAGTGGAAAACAGCAAGAATAAGACTTATACTTAAGAATCCAACCAAACCCCAGGATAAGCCAACATCGTACAGACCCATAGCTTTGCTTTCTACCTTGAGCAAACTTTTTGAGCGGCTTCTATAACATAGATTAGAGACTCACTTCCAGGAAGCGAACATGATGTCGCCGAACCAGTTCGGCTTCAGAAGAGGACGCTCAGCGGCAGACGCTCTGGAAAACATAATTGAGGCAGCAAAAAACTGTGACATGAAGTATTTTCTCCTCATATCAATAGACTTTGCTGGCGCTTTTGATTCTCTCTGGTGGCCCGGAATCCTGGCCAGACTTCGGCGCGCCCAAATTCCAGGCAACCTTTTCTGCTGCCTTAGATCATACTTGGATGACAGAAGGATTACAGTGACTGCTCCCTTTGCCACTCTCTCCAGGCAGGTCCACAGAGGCTGCCCCCAGGGATCAGTTCTGGGGCCCCTTCTGTGGACTCTTGTGCTGGATGAGTTCCTCAATATGGAAATCCCTAATATAAGAACGCAGGCATACGCTGATGATCTTATACTGATGCTGCAGGCTAATAGCAGGACACAGCTGGAGACCCATGCAAATCATGCCATTTCCGTTCTGCAAGGATGGGCAAATGGGAATCTACTGAACATCTCACCGGAAAAAACACATTCAATACTCCTCAAGGGCTCCCTTGATCCCAGGAGGCCTCCCCAGATCAAGATAAATGGAACAACCATTAAACTCCAAACAGAAGTCAAGTATCTTGGCGTTATCCTCGATAGACACCTCAACTTCACACCGCATCTTAGTTACCTCAGAGTAAAATTCAGGAAATATTCCGGCCTATTCGCTAGAGTTACACGCAGAGACTGGGGTCTGAAGAAGAGGGCACTCGCCATCCTCTACAAGGCATTCTTCATCCCGGCACTGGCTTATGCAGCGGGAGCTTGGTACGCTAAGGCAAGCACTGCTGTTAACAGGAGGAAATTGGAAACCATCCATCGAATAATTCTCCTCACAACAACCAGAGCATGCTGCACGGTGAGCACCCATGCTCTCCAGGTCCTTGCGGGATGTCTCCCTCTGGACTTGGAGATTGTCGGCCGTGGGCTGCTGCACCAACACGCCAAAGGAAGGGTAATCACACATTTGGGATACACTACGGACCCAACTCTGACTAGACCACAGGAAAAAGGACGTCTTACAGACCACATGAGAACAGTGTGGCAGAATCGATGGAATGACTCCACTAAAGGCCGCATAACTAGAAGCTTCATACCAGACATTGGACGTGTTTACCCTATCTCCCCGACCTGGTACTCTCCTGGACTTCATACCACTTACCTGATGACAGGGCATGGCTCCTTCAGGAAGAAGCTACACGATTTTGGAATCTCGGACATAGCGCAGTGTAGATGCGGACAAGAAGAAACTTGGGAGCACCTGCTCTATGAATGTAATATATATGAAGACCTCCGTGGCCTGCTGTTTACCAAACTATGCTCCATCCTTAGAAATCAGGAGGACATAGTGCTGCAGGAAGAAGAAAACTATAAGGCTTTCACGCTTTTCGCTCAAAATCTCTTCGCGAGGCAAAGAGCACTCCCACCACCCTGAAACAATGGCGACCCAGATCCGACACCTTTCCGGGCCTGCTTTATCTCCTTTTCCCGGTGGGGGGGGAACACCCTGTCTCCCCCTCTCCCTGCAAAACCCACTTTCCCTCTGGTGTGGCATGGGCATGCCCACTGAACATTTGGGGTCCACCTCCTCTATCGGTCCCTTTCTTCCTTTTCTACACTCCAGCCTTCCTTCTCCCCACCTAAATCTGTCTACCTTCACAGCGCACAGCCCCACATGTCAAAATTATAACTACACCAAAATTGCTTGCCCGACCCTTTCCGGCCAAAAAGAAAAAAAAAAATAAATAAAAAATAAAACTCATCCAGCGTACAATCCATTCTCGCTCTTAAGGCAAATCTCTATGACCAAACAAAGCACTAACAGCGATTAAAGCAATTTTTTTTTTTTTTTTTTTTTTTTTTATAGGTCCTAGCCATTGAAATCTGAGGAAAGTAGGTGGCAGGACCTGCCAGAGTACTGATTCCTTATTGGTAACACCTGGCTAGCCTCCACGTGGCGCGGTATGGGCAACGTCGGGTCCCATCAGGGGCCCGATGGCCAATAAGCCAGATGAACAATGGGCACAACAGACTACACTATACACGATCCACACACTTTAAATCTCTGGCTTGACAGGGTACTGTCACTCGATACAGAGAACACCGCGGAGATGGGAGAAATCCCAGGAGCCGCTAGACCCTCAACATACCAAATACCAAATACCAAATATTGACTACTGGACCAGCCTTCAGTCTGGATGCGACACAGACTCACAAAATGGAGTCCCAATAACGGCACCTGAACTAGACCTTACTGAACATAACCCATCCACCATAGCAGCACTCACACTGCTGGATTTCCAGCAAGTTGTCGGCTCCAACTGACTGGCCGTGCTAGCTGTACCTACCCTGAACTTGCGGGGTATATCTCTCTCTCATTTTTTTTTTTTTTTTTTTTTTTTTCCTCGGCTTCTTTCTTCTGTTTCCTGCCATCCGTTCTTTTACTAACCCCCCCCCCTATTTTTCTCTTACAGAATGATTTTTTTTTTTTTTTTTTTGTGGGGTGGTGGTTTTCGTCCACCCGCCACCCCACTCCTCTCTCTGGTGAGGCACTGGGCATGCCACACTGTCATCAGGGGCCATCTTCCCTATATTGGCCCCTTTCTTCTGTTTCCTACCCTCCAGTCTTCTGCCTTCCTCCCTTACTTTTCTCTTGCACAACGTTTTTTTTTTTTTTTTTTTTTATTTAGTTTGTATATATATATATGTATATTTATATATACATATATATATATACAAATTTGTAATTATATTTAAATATTGTTGGAAAAAAAAAAATAAAAAATATTACTTAATAAAAATAAAAAGGAGGATATAGCACACATCAAAGGCAGCAAAAAGCACATTCCTCTACATGATGCTTGAAACATAGTCATAAATTAGAATAATAAAATAAAATAATGCCAGCAGTACGGCAAGACAAGAGCGAAAAAACAAAATTAAACCTAAATTCAAATCTAACAGGGAGGGAAGAGAAAGGTAACAAGAATAAAATACAGTATATTGCAACGGAAACTCTAAATTAATTTAAAAAATATAATTATATGAATAATAATTCATTAAAATTTAAATGCCAATTAAATAGAAACACACATATATATATACAAATTTGTATATATATGTGTGTGCGTGTGTGTGTGTATATATATATATATTTATATTTATATATACACACACACGCATGCCCCACAGGTCTAAATCTAAATACATCAAAATTATTGCCCGACCTATTTGGCCCTAGAACAAGTTATCAGCGAACAACCCTACGCTCTGTTAAAATTACAACCGTTGCTCAAGAAACAGCGATCATCTTATTCTCAAATCTGGTCCTAGCCACTGAAATCCCAGGAAAGTAGGTGGCAGGACCCGCCAGAGTACTCTAGCTACAGTGGTACACCCGGTCAGCCTCCCCGTGGCATGGTGTGGTAACGTCGTGTCCCACTAGGGGCTCGGCGGCTAATAGACCGGAGGAACAAAGGGCACAACACAATATACAGCACATGACTCCCACACACTTCAAATCTCTGGCCCCGATACAATGTACACCCGCGGAGATGGGAGAAATCCCAGCAGCCGTTAGACACTAACATACCTTATACCTTATACCTTATTATTGATTCGTTAGTGCATATAATTTCCAGGTGCATCTGCCAGCCATTCCTTCCAAGACAGTGGAAAACTTTCAGGATTACGCTGATTCCTAAAAAAGCTTGCAGAAATAACCATCCCGGCCATCGACCAATTGCTGTTTCGTCAATAATTACTAAAATTATTGAAAAAATCATGCTCCCATATCTTCAACATGCAATCTTCGCTAATGCGCCTGTCAATATGCATTTTGGTCCTAGAGGGCGCTCCACAACAACAAGCCTAGCTGACACCATTGTACGCATCCAAACTGCGTTTCAAGATAAGGCACAATGCGATGTATTTTATTTTGACATCAAAGGTGCTTTCGACAACATAGATCTCAAAAAAGCTTTTCAAATACTAAAAAATCATTTTCTCGTTGACACAATGATTATTTCCTATCTTCAATACAGCCTAAATCGCAGACTTCTCCTCTTCCCCACTAGTACTGACAATATTCTCGTCACAACCTCAACAGGCATTCCCCAAGGAGCCGTTCTCTCCAGTACTATATTTTCAGCATCTCTTCAACCACTTCTACAAGAAAATCCAAATCTACTGGCATATGCCGATGATTTAAAGTTATTTATAATCTCCAAAGCCAGTGATGATATTCGCAAAGTTATCAATGATGCGAATTCACAGATTTGTGAAATCATCGAGTACCTGAAAGATCTCAATCTGAATATAAATGCAAGCAAATCTGCTCAAATTACGTATTCCCTTCAGAAACAACCCAACCACATAGAAATAAAAATTGCAGATGTCCCAATCCCAAATGTTTACGCTCACAAAGACCTTGGAGTTGTTTTTGATAAAAATCTCTCCTTTAATGCCCACTATTTATATGTTGCTCAAAAAATTCAAAAAGCAAAATGGTTAATCAAACAAGAAACAGCAGCGATTCAAGACAGAAAAACAGTCATTAAGCATGTTCAAAGATGCATCTTTCCCATTCTGTCCTATGCTTCCGAAATCTGGTCTGGTGGTCGTCAAGTAACCGTCAAGAAATTCCTTGCCCTAGAGTATTGGGTTCTTAGATGGCTCAATAGTAAGCTTCGTTTTCCCCATACAATATCCAGGCAACAGCTTTATAAAAACCTAAAAACAAAGCCTCTGCAACAGATGATCAACGAGTCTGGAGTCATGCTTCTTGCAAAGTTAATCACCTCTGCATGCGATTCACGAAACTTAGCCAATATAATAGCTATCTCCAACAGGGAAAATTCAAGAAACCAGCAATTCAAATCCAACCTCTCCAGGCTCAAACAAATGGACAGAATGTTCCCCAATGCATCTCTTCACCTCATAAATCATCACAACATTGATTGCAACAGGTTAATCAACTCTGAAGCCTACAGGAGTCAGATCTCCGATAAAATGAAAAAAAATAATCCAACCCAGTAATTGCAACTGAAAGCCAAATGTCCTGTTCTGCAATTTTTTTAAAATTCATAACTGTTCTGCAATTTTTAAATTCATAATTAAAATTCCTAGGCATTGTTAATATCTATATAAAATCTGCTATGTACATATACTCGATTATTTTATGTCATTCCCGTTGTATTTTTACCTGCCCCTAGCCATGTGCTGTGATGGGCTTGCTGTATTTGCAATAAATGAATATTTGTTTGTTTGTTATAACTTGAAGCGGGCCCTACCAGTTGGATCAATGGATGACTACACCTGAATTACTGTTACCATCACCCGTGTTTAGGCTACTTGGACATTACCAATCTCATTTTGCATTCGCCATGAATCGAGTAGTGAGGGTCAGTATCATCAGACCCACTGCTATTCGTCCACTTCGGTAACAAAGAAAAGTAGGTGTGGTGACATTGGTCCTCACTACCATTTTATTTCCAAATTGGTCAGACCCCATCGGTTTTTGAGTAACACTTCCTCAAGTTAGACAATGCATTCAAATATAAATAAATAAGACACACAAGTAGCACAAGATAAAATATGACGGTTAAATCCATTGAGCTTATTATGATCTACTGTATATGGATTCTTGGCATGCTATAAAAAGGTAATTTTCTCCATAAAATGTTCCTCTGTTCTCTTCCAACACATAATTAAAATGCTGTCCATTTCTCATCACAATTCATATGATTGACAGATGACAGATGCATTTCATTGCCCTAAACAATAGTAGTATTATTAGTGGTGAATAAAGCGAGGAAAAAATTATACAGTATTAGCTAAAAAAAAACTTCCCATATTACCTGTTCAACTCCTCTAATATTTTTTCTAATTCTTCCTTAAATTTATTCAAACTACCCTTCCACAACACCAGATGGAAGTTTTTTCCAACAATCAACTACTCTCTGGCTGAAAGAATCTTTCCGGACATCCACTCTGCAACCACCCCTGCTCAATTTAAATTTGTGTCCCCTCGTGTGTGTTGACTGAGCAAGAGTAAGGATAGCGTCAATATTTATTTTATTCAATCCATTTAAAGTCTTAAACACTTCAATCAAGTCTCTTCTCAGGTGACTAGTTTCCAGACGCTGCAATTTGCAGAACTGAAGCATTCCTTGGTAAAAGCATCCTCTTGTTTCCCGTCGCTAATCTCGTTGCTCTTCTCTGCACCCGTTTCAATGGATCCACATCCTTCTTAAACCGAGGCTTCCAGATCTACATGAAGTAATCAAGATGTAACCGAACCATTCTCTTATACAACCTCCTTATCCCTTCTTGCTTTTATTGATTGATATTAATTGAAATAGAAACTGTTGTAATAGGGAAGACAACAGTTGCATCTACTTTATTTTTCAGACTATTAAAGTGGGAATAATTTTGCGTATCAGCAAGAGGTAGTTGTTTGATGTTAGTATTCTGTATAGTATTTTTCTCCTTTGTTCAAAGTACTGTAATCATCGCGAGAAAGAGTGAAGGTAATCCACGGGAGATCCCAATCTCCCAGGTCTCTGAGGATATTATGAAAATGAATATTTCAGTATTCTGTTAGGTTCTGTAATCTGATACCAGTAGGCCGAATTGTTCTAAGTTTGTTTTCATAGCCATGTCCATTGTGGATAATGTAGTAGCGGCAAAATAGTGTAGTTTGATTGGGGAGATGTCTACTTTTAACTGAGTAGTTCATCAGTAATAACTTTCTTCTGATACTTAGTGAAGGTTCGTGGGCCTCAGCCTACAGACTTTGAACTGGAGATTTCTATATGCACTTAGGGAAATCCTAAGAGCAGAGTGTTGGATAGGGGCAAGACATGCTAACGTAATCTCCCTAGCAGAGTCATAAATAGGTGCTCCATAGCCGAGATCTAATTAGGGACCTATATAAATGGAAATAGGGTTAAACGATCTGCACCCCACGATATACTAGAGATGACTCGAGTACATTAAGATGTTGTCTTAATGAAAAGAGTTCGCAGACGTGCTCTTGGATCTTTTCAAAATTTGCCCTAGGAGACGAATATGTTCACGATTCGAAGAATCGGCCAAGATTAATCTTGAACTCGGTTTCAAGATGAATCTCGAGCTTATCGCAGAAATGTATGGCCGTAGATTTGTGATTTGATTGTATCCATTTTCTGCCCTCCATAGTTTAATGTTTTTTATTGATATTTGAAGATGCCTCTCAATGTAGCTCATATTCTGGGAATGACAGGTATGGTAAGATCATCAGCATAGAGATATGATTCGACAGTTTTTGGAATGCTGTTTGTGATATTGTTTATTCTTATTGCAAATAAAGTGGTGCTGAGAACGGAGCCTTGTGGAATGCTTTCTTATAATGTATGTTTAAGACAAACCTGCCGGTATCGACTTTGGAATGACCTGCGTCGAAGGAAGTTTTGGATAAAGTGCGGTAAACCACCGATATCAACAGAATAGTGATTTCTTAGGATGCTACAGCGCCATATGGTATCAAAAGCTTTCTATATCGAGACATACCATAATGAGATGATTTATGACAAATGAATTTCTTATGTTTGATTCAGCTTTTACCATGAATTATAAAGAAGATCTGTTATTCCAAAAGTCAAACTGATTATGTTTCGGGAACTCGAGGTACCAGGTGAGTCAACGGTGGAACATTTTTCCAAAGTTTTACTCAGGCAGCTCTTTAGAGAAATCGGTCTATAGTTATTAGGAATCTAATGATCTTTTCTGATTTAAGGATAGCTATTACATAGGAATATCGCCAATGACTGGGTAATAGATATTCAGTAAAAATCCGATTGTAGAAGTTTAACTGTGAGGATAAAGATTTTTGATCTGGATGTTGAAGCATTACGTTGTAAATTGCGTCATGGCCAGCAGCGCTGTTTATTTATGGATTCTTACAGTTCAGATAGCGTGAGTGGTTGGTTATAGGATAAATGACAGGTAGCTTTGAAGCTTAGTTTGTAGTTCTCAGCTTCGGCTTTAATTTTCTGAATTAACAGCTGATATTCTGCTGAGACGAAAACTTCAGAGAAGGCAGTTCTTCTTAAGGAATTTGCAATCTCCACAGGATTAGAGATCTCTTTTCCATTACAATTAAGAATAGATGAAGGTAACTTAAGATTTTTTCTAGACTATCCTGGAATTAATAACTTTGTTGACTGATGAGGCAAATTTTTATCCAAGTGTCCCTTTTAGCCTTTAGCCGCATGTAACGTGATTTGGCTCTCAGACTCTTGTAGTTAATAAGGTTGGCAATGGTTGGATATTTGCAGAAGATGTTCCAGTGCGTTTTTTTCTCTTTTCAGTTTGTTACAATCGTTGTTCCACAAGTGATTGGTATACCTACGGTTTCTTAATTAGGACTGTGGGATGGCGGCTGTTAATATCTGCGTTCCGATATGTTCGGTGATGGTATAAATAGAAGACTCATTCCATTTCACACGTCCTTGAGTTCAAGAGCATGGCTACTCCTCCATGAATATTATTAGTTTCGCATCTATCTTGCCTGAAGATAACCGAATTTTTGATTGAAGGGGAGACTTAAGATGTTAGATTCGTTTCTTTTAAGCACATGACAGTAGGATTGGAGCGATAAATTTGTTCATAGATATCGTCAATTGCTGTGTAAACTTCTGCAGTTCCATTGTATGATGTTTTCGATTATTTCCTTTTGTAAGCGGAAGGTGAGTCTGTCTGCCTTTTATGAGTTCTGATTTTTTTCTTTTCTGAGAAAAGTGAGGTGGCTTGAGACATTGCTATATTCCATATCATCATTTGGATGTAATTCAAGTAGTTCTTCTTGACTGGTCGTATCATTTGTATCCATGGTCGTTGGGTGTGATTGATTCACCTCAACAGGATCTGGCTTTTGCAATTTCTCTACTACTTCACTTTGCGGAGGACTTTGGAATGAAATTGTGAGTGGTGTATTATTGCTTTGGTCTACTAAGTTCGGTTTTCTTGCTTCTTTATAAAAAACTTTATTTTCAATTTTATGTTTTTGTAATTTTCCTGAGTTCTGAGTTCACAACGTTTAGAATAAGTTGTGTGGTTGCCCCTGCAATTAGGATACTGCGGTGTTGGTGCCTTGCATTCTGTTTGTATGAGTTTTGCACCCAAAATTTGGAAAAGTTGCATTTCCACTGCATGCTCTCGGGGAGTGGCCAAATTTCTGACTTTAATAACACCTTAGGGAATTTGAGATAAATGACTGAACTGAGCAGTTTAAGTAACCGGTTTTGATAGAAGTTGGTAGGGTTGATGTACTGAAAGTTAAGATTATGTTCCGGGTAGGAACTAAGCTGCTGTCTTTTCTGATCATGATTCTTTTTGCTTGGGTGACGTTTTGGTCTTTTAGTTCCTGTACGATTTCTTCTTCAGAAGCATTTAATATATCCTGTCCCAATGAGTGATCACTCCCTTGGAAGAAGTCAGTGTGTTATGTAGGGTGCCTTGAATTGGAATTCTACTTAAAGAAGTGAGCCGTAATAGTATCTTAGAGTGTTTTGAGTGAGAGATTTCTATTAGTAAATCTCCTCCTCATTGGAAATGTTTCACCATTTTCGGTGAACCTCCTTCATTTTCGAGGCATCTCTGAATGATGAAAGGGGAGAGCTTGCTCATAGGTTATGCTGACAGAATGCAATATCAGAAATGCTGGAGATGCCTGTTTGCTTGTGTTCTTTTTTAGTCTCTTTGTTTAAAGTTTTTAGTCACGTTGTTGAAAGCTCTTCGACTCTAAACGAGGATATTCATTTGTGTCAATTTCTGCTCCATTTAGCACTGAGGATTGGTTTTCCTCCCAGGTTACTGGCCCCGCTGCATGGAGGCAGGAGCGGTGCCACCAGTGACCAAGAGGTTGTTGAAGTTAGTAGAGTTTATTATTAGATAAGTTAAAAAGAAAGGTGGATTTTCTTTCTGGGTTCTTACTTTAAACCTTTAAGCACACAACCACTTAAGGTAAACAAAAGAGAAAATGCCACTAGAATAGAAACAAAACTACATCGCTTGGAAAGAGAACTCTGTATGTCGCAGAGAGAAACTCGCTTGGCTCTCGAGGCCATGAACTATCCTAGGCAGCCCGTCTATACTGCTTAGTAAACTTCATATTGAGGAGCAGCAAATTCTGTAGCCCAATTATCATCCTACTACCCTTAATTTCACCTTCCTAAAAGAATGGAGAAATCCATTATCTATGAAATTTTTACAACCATAAATTTCATCAACGTCTACCAGATTAGTTCATATTTCCCTTCTTTATCATTTATAAACACATTACATGACAGAGCTTCGTAAGAAAATTAAGCTTCCATTTCATGGTACCGCCTTAAAATTGGATGACCAATTTTATTGGATCACGATGATGGCTCTTATTCGCAAAACTCTCCACGATTGCTGGAGAATATCTCAACGTCCTCTCTTTCATCTAACCTTTTTCCTCTTGTATCTTTAATGATCTTCTCAAAGTCAAAAAATATTTTTCAGTGTCAAAATACCTTTGTTTTGTCTCTTTCCTGCCAGCTATGTACTCATACACGAAGTCATTTAATTCAGCAAGTTGATTGATCACAAACAACATCTCAACTTTGTTCATAATTGTGTCATACAACGTATGCAGATACTTTTTAACAGAGTGGTGTATTAACACGAAGAGTTTTAAAAATGTAGTTTGGATAGCTTCGGGGGGACCTGTAGTCACATATCTACCTTCAGAACATTTAATTATTCCATCATCTTTATTCTCTAGTTAGGAAAATTAAACTCAAACTGAACTCTCGAGAAATGCAAACATCCATTAATACTTCGATGAACATTGAACAAAAGTTAAAAATTCTACAGTCTCGTATATTAACTACACAGTTTTAATTATCTTTCCGAAAAGAGAGTCGGATATTCAAAATTTCATTACTCTACAAGTAAATATTCGTTAATTTCGAACGTGAGAGATAAAATTAAAAAGCTAGAAAGTTTCAGGAATTATGTTATAAACGGCTTCTGTTCAAATAGATAAATTTCGAAGAATATCTTCAACAAACGTCATGCGATGCGAGAAAGACAATTGAAAATTAATCCATCTTCATGTTTGATTAATAAAACCGCAAGACAGCTCTTCTTCCGCCTGATATACAACATGAAGTATCTGCCCCTGCATTTACTGGTAGAATCGACCAATTCATGCGTTGTTCCAATGTTTACATAGTCATCCATAAAAGGGAATTGAAAAGCAAAATAAACTGGTGCTCAACTTATTACATCGTATTTCGTCATGCAAACAGACTAAGTGAAACAATTTTATGGTTATGAAATTTCTGCTAAGGATCCTACTTGGAACGCTGCCAAAAATACTGATAGGAAAGCTCAAATCAAGATCTAAAAATTCAAAGAAAGCTGACAAATGATCAAAAATCCCAGCAGAAAGGGAGAAGGGAAAAAAAAAACTACACGAAGATCTTGGCTGCTGTCCAGAATAAAATGTAAATATTGAAAGCAGGAAGTAAGCAAAGAAGCTATAAACACTACAGAAACATTAGTCATTGGAAGTATGAACTGTAAGAGAGTTGTTGAATGTAGAAACCGTAAAAGAAAAAAATATAGCGTGAAGAGGTTGGCACTGAAGCAAAAAAAGAACAGAGAAGACTGGTGCGAGAGAGTAATCTGAGTGGAATTTCAATATCTGTAATAAACTTTCATTTCATACGAAACTTTTCTTCGGAAATGCAGATTAAAAAAAAAAATGGGTGTCTACTTCTTATAATTTTTCGGGAGGGAAAATCAATTATTGTGAATAAATAAAATTTGCCAAATGATTTCATAATATATACTTGTTTTTGATGGCAGTAGATGCTTCATCGATTCTACGTCGAAAGGTTATAATTATTGTGGAGTTTTAACTCAATAAATACGAGGTTTGATCAAAAAGTTCGGGGCCTGAATCTTGAAATTACGGCATCGCAGCGAGTTTCGACTTGTCGCAACATGTTCCGCGGTTCGTCTAGATATAATAAAACAATAACCACCCGTTTGTCTGCAGTCAGTTATTATTAGCAATGAATTTGAATCAGATTTTGTTTCAAATTAGAGAGTTTGATGCATGCTGAAGATGCAACGTATTGTTCGGAATCATTTCAGTGGTTCCGAAGTTTAAAGAGGGCCGTTTGTCCTTTGATGATGATCCTCGCTCTGGCTGCCCTTCAATTCCGAAAACTAGTGATTTGATCGTTATTGTTCGTGATGTCTGATCACGTCTGATTGACGTTTAACTGTCCACGAAGCTGCCAGTGAAACTAGTATTTCTTATGAGACATGTCAATCAATTTTAAAGAATATCTTCAACAAACTTTATGCGATGCGAGAAAGACAAGAGAATGCGAGCTTGGTTCTTGCGACTCATTGATGACTATAGAGGGCTGCGCGTTCTTTTTTGTCAGGATCCATCAATCTGGCTGCTGACCCATACTTTGTTTCTTCCATCATTACTGTTGATTAATCATTGGTGTATGACTATCATCCAGAAAGAAAAGCGTAGGAACTATCAGCATTTCTAAAATATATCTACGAACAATACTTCAAGAAATTGCAGACTGCATTAATATTCTGACACCCCTCCATGGATGTGGAAACAGGTCCTATGCATACAACACGTCACAGAACCTGCTGTAAACATCCACAGTAGGCTTCGAAGAGACAATTGTAAAAGTGGGCAGGCAAGATAACACGTTCAACAGAATTACCTCAACCGTTCAACAGAATTGATCACCTCAACAAATACTAGACGCTGATTAAGATGGTGTAAGGAGCGCGAATTCTGGACTGTAGAGCAGGGGAAAACAGTCCTATGGACAAACGAGCAGAAGTTCGCATTCTGCCATTCTTCCAGTGTGGCGAATGCCAGGGAAACAGTTCCTTCCTGATTGTATCGTCCCAACAATGAAGTTTGGTGGAGTTAGTGTCATGGTATGGGGCTCCTTTCATGGCTTGGCTTGGGCCCATCAGTCGTTATTGACAAAACCATAAATGCTGTGCAATATCAGGACAGCCTGGACAATTATGCATTTCCAACATTATGGCAATACTTCAAGGAAGGCCCATTCCTCTATTAGCAAGCCATGCCATACTGCACGGGTCGTAACAGAGTGGTTTGAGGACATGGGTGTGAAAAAGTTGGAGTGGCCAGCCCAGAGTCCTAATCTGAACCCTATCGAGCATCTTTGGGATGTATTGCTAATCTGAACCCTATCGAGCATCTTTGGGATGTATTGGATCGTCGGGTACTTGCACGTCGAGTTCGCCCAAAGAACAATGCCGAACTGGTGGCTGCGTTAAAGGCCGAGTGGAGGAACATATCACCTGACATTTATAAAAAGCTGGTTGAGAGTATTCCGCGAAGATTGAAGGCCGTCATAAAAGCAAGCAAAAGGTTTCAGCACAAAATATTAAATGACACAATAAAAGCGCGTTTTTTGTCTAAAGGCAGGTATCCGATATTAATGGTAGGGTAGTGTAGTATTAAGAAGACTACTTTGAAGGAGATTCATCCCCATAGTCGATAAGCTTCGTCATCTTCCAAATATCAGTTCCGTTCGCGAAACTGAACTGATAAGACATACCACTTTAATGTTTGAATCTAGTCACAAGCAAAGCATTCAAAACACTGGGATTTATCAAAAGGAACACCTACAAGTTCAAAAACTACAGATATGCAGTTATCCTTTATAAAACAATTCTGCTCACCAATCTGGAATCCTCACACCAAGACTTCAATTAACAAAATTGAAGCAGTCCAAAAAATTTCGTCCGTTATCTTATGTTCCGTAATCCTCTATTTTGTCACTCAGTGTACTATGAATCGCTGTGTGAATACTTTCATCTGAGATCTCTGTGCACTATTCTGAGTTATTGCTGACATCACCCTTCTAGCCAAAGTAATCACTGGAACTTATGGAGCATCTAATATCCTTCGTAAAATTAACTTCAATGATCCTTGTGGACAAGTCAAGAATCTTAAACTTCCTTCAACTTTGTCGCAGCTCCACTATATTTTGCTGGAAGCATTGTTATAGTTAAACAAACGCACTCATCATCATCAGCCATTTTCAATCCACTGCAGGATGAAGGCCTCTCCAGCAACTTTCCAGTTCCTTCTATTTTGTGCAATGGCCATCCATTTACTACCTATAAACTCATGAATTTCATCTGTCCATCTCCGTTGTTGTCTTCCAGGTTTTATTTTAACTCTTTTTGGGTACCATTCTATTATTTTCTTAGTCCATCTATTATCATGTCTTCGAGCTATATGTCCTGCCCAGAATGCACTAAAACAACTTAAAGAATCCATAATACACAGCGCACTTGCCGTTGTTTGATGGCCCGATTTGATACTGAATAATGGTCGGTTTTTTTTTTTTTTTTTTTTTTTGGCTACTGTGTGTATTTCTTTTCAACTTCTCAGCTTTACAGCTGAGAAGTATAATCACATGATAGACACTTTGGTTAGGTATTTCCTGTGGAGACCAATGGTGGATTTTGGGCTCGAGGTACGCCCAAGCGAGCAGTAAAAAAATGCTTTATCTCAATTTCATCAAACCATTATTCAAATTGTGATAATACATATTTCTACTCCTTGCTTGTTACAGTTAGCATTAGAATCAGTAGAGGCACACGATGCAAGAAGGCAAGCTTATACAGCTTGCAACTTATCGTGTGGTACCAGTCCAGTTTTTGAATGGCACTTCCACAAAACATCTTCATTGATATCCAAGTTGTTTTTCTAGAGCCTGTACTTTCTGAAAAATTCTTAAACAGCGTCCAGGATACAATATTGAACTGCTGAGCTGAAACACCTAGACTACTTAAGTCTCTGCAAGCTGTAACAAACTTTGGGATAGAAATATGTAAAATATCTTAATTTGAGTCCCCAGGAGTGTGCCTAGAGCCAAAATCCACCTACCGTCTCTCCAGTTAATGCCAAATACCCTATGATTAGCCTTACAACAGGAATAGGACACAAACTAGAGGCCCAATAAATCATATCAAATACGAAAAGCTGCTCCCCACCCCCGTACAACGACGTTCTCGACACCACTGCAAGTTGATTTTTCTGGTTTGCTCTGAAACAAGCAGATGTGGACTTCGATGAACTTAGATGTTATTTTCAGCATACCGAATGTCCTATTTTTCAGTACAGCCCTGCTTAGAGTACGACGGCTTCGCTCTCGAAGTATTGTTTTTCTGCCACGTCTACGCCTTTGAGAACCGCTTGCTTTTCATCCAGTCATTAAAAATCTTTGAGATGGACGCTTTTGAGAAACAAGCTGTTTTTCGTTTCTTGAATCATAGCTCCTGATAAACGTGCACCTACGATAAGACCATTTTCAAAGTCTGATAAATCACCTGTTTTTCTGATTCTGGTTTCATATTACTGCAGTTGAACAACCTGTGCAGTTTTTATACTCAACGAGGCAACAGGTCA
This sequence comes from Mastigoproctus giganteus, assembly GCF_048544385.1. NCBI lineage: Eukaryota > Metazoa > Arthropoda > Arachnida > Uropygi > Thelyphonidae > Mastigoproctus > Mastigoproctus giganteus. The sequence goes on from NC_143585.1 coordinate 44,176,626, forward strand.
GCATCCCATGTCAGTTTTCTTTGCATCTCTTTCCACTTCTTCTAATCTTCCATTTCTGTCAATCCACATTGGCATAATGGGTCCTCTATGATTCCAAGGTCAGTGAGCTTGCTTTTTATGGAATCGTGGCTGCAGTAGGAACGTGGCATGGAGGTTGGGGGAAAGCCATGGTGGTGATTTGGGGTAAACTATGTCTTATGTTTGGTATGAACTTCACTTACGGGTGATATCTCCCTTTGTTGAATTTGCCCATCTGGTTTTATAAATCTGCTGCAGGTGGGTGATCAGACGCAGTTTTCCTGCATTTATATTATTTTCTAGGTCATTGTGTAGCCTAGAGCGAAAATAGATTGCCCTCTGGAACAGTTGTAAAGGATCCCACATCTGTTGACCTGCAGATCGAGCGGTAGCAAGCCAGCAAGGACATGCAAGGCGTGTGCTCTAACTGCAGCTGGCTCGTATTATGGTGAGGGGGATAGCTCATTGAATGGTTTCAAGCTTTCTTCTATTAACCAACGTTGTTGCCTTGTGAAGCCAGATTCCAGAAGCATATGTGATTATAGGGAGAAATATCGCCTTATAAAATAGGGCCAGGGTTCGACGTTTGAGGCCCAGTCGCGCCTTGAGACACAGGCAACCAAGGCCATGTAGTTTCGTATTTTGCTGCTTATATGGTCCAGGTGGGGGGGGGGGAGAAAGAGAGATTCCTGTTTAGGACAATTCCGAAGTAGAGAGTTTGATGGTTCTCCCCTGAACTTTGATTTGTGGCGGCGTCCTAAGTTAAAGTTTCCCCTAAGGAAGATGGAGCTGGTCTTCGTGGGAGATACAAGTAGTTTATTTTGATGGACCCAGTCCTGTAGCTTATTGAGGGCTCTGTTAGCCGAATTTTCCAACAATGCTTGGGACGATCTCTGGTTCTAACAGATCTAAACCAGGTGACTTTGTTTCTTATTTTGTGGGCTGCAGCGGTAAGTTCCTCATTGGCGAAGGGAGGTTCGGACTATTGAGTTGTATAAGAGTCATTTGTGGTGCATAGTTGGAGTTGGAAGTCAGTAGAAGGTGCTTTGGGCGGCTGGAAGATTGTATCAAGCATATAATATGCTTCATAATAAATATGCATATAATGAATAATTCATTGATTGTTGCCATATGGTTGTAATATTGCCCTGAGGGGCTTGGTTGATGGGATGACCTCCCCTCTGAGGAGTTTATTTGTGGTGACTTTATGGTGTTACCTAATGTGGAGACCAAGTGTTCCCAGGATTGGCGTTTTCTTTTCCTTATCATGGCTGTGTAAGCATTCCTCCCCCCCCCCCCTTGTACTGTTTTCTAAGGGCATCAATCCCGTTTGTAAGCCAGGATCTGCGAGCTCTTTGAAATTGTTTTCTTTTGGTGTTTACATCCTGGCCCAGGGTTTGTAGCTCTGGACACCACCAGCGGACCGCACCTGGAGTGGGTTTGTTCCTCTTTATGCTTGCTTCGCAGGCCATGGTTATTATTCTGGTGAGTGCTCGTTGGTGGGAGTCAGGATCTGTAAAGCTGGGATTTTCTGTTTGAAGCTGGAGTAGGGAGGTAGCCAGCGCCTCCAGGTAGCGGTCCCAGTGAGCTTTGTGCACTACATATCTTTGTAGCATTTGGCATGGTATAGGAAGGCGTGTTAGTGATCGATTTATTTGAAATGTCAGATCCCCGTAATCCGATGTTGCCCACGAGTCCTGGACATTCCAGTTATTTATATATCCAGCTAGTGATCTTGTGGTCAGAGTTACGTCAATCGTTGCCTCCAATTGAGTATTGCCGAACGTGGGTAAATGGTGTTGTTGGTTGAGAACCGTCAGGCTGGAATTTGCAAGAAATTCCTTATGTGCATTCTGACAATTTTTTGTTAATCATTTAATGATGAATTTTAAACAATTATTCTAAGAATTAAGTTTAAATGTCCTCGCTATTTTAAATAATTTTGCAAAATGAATTTCGATAAAATTAAGTAAAAAAAGTTGAGACATTTCAAAAATAAACGGTGTCTTGTTTAAATAAAATATTTCAAAATCTGTCTTAATAGAGATATAATATTTTGGCACGCATTTAAATTTGACATTACTTATATTTTAATTTTTATATTTTCAATTATCTTAAGTTTATTGCGTAATGTTGATTTACACTTAATTTCTGACTTCCTGTCGTGGTCATATCAGGCACCACCGAAGAATATATGCGATGTTAGATTAAAAAAAAAAAAATAAGCTTCATGGCCGCCATAGTCAGGTTCTCAGCCGGGAGGGTGCATAAAGGTACACGTGACTTGAATGACGGGCTTTCAAGCCCGTGTCTGCTAAATACGGTGCAATTCCTTGTCCTCTCTATTTCGTGAACTCCTCTGACCGTGCGGTTGTACCAAAATATAAACAGGAAGTTCATTTATTATTTATTTATTTAAATATGCCAGCTTTTTAATAATAATTTAGACATAAAATGTAGATTGGTAATTTATATTAATGTCTGTTAAAGTATTTCTCGCATTGGTGGAAATAGTTGTCGCAAGAATGCATGACAGACCATGGAGGGTCACGATCTATAGGATCGTGGAGTTTCGTCCAGCAAAAAACAGAAAATTGACCATAGAACATACGCAATTTAGATTTGATGCGCCTACAAATCCTACAACAACAGCTTAAAATTTCAAATAACTCATTTTAAAGAACTAAGCCATTCTATAACCTCAGATGACCTCATAAAATCAAATTGCATTTTAATATAACGCATATTGCGAATCACACAATAATATGCCATCAGTTTTCATTGTAATGTTAAACCGGAAGTCATATTAAAAAAAAAAAAAAAAACAGAGAAGCCTATTGTGAGTCTCTCATATACATAAGCGTATGGAACTTGAATATTAGTAACTCTCAATGGTTTTGAGATGCCATGAGATTGCGGAGTGAGTTGAATAACTGTCAAAAAGAGACAGTAACTCGATAACTGACAAGATGGCCATGGTGTGTAATCACTTTGGGAAGCATTGTGGACAATATCTCTGCTTTCTCACACAGCACACCTGGCTTCGATTACTATGAATGATGAAAATTCTGTTGTCTGCCGGGGATGTAAGAATACTTTGAAGGATATTTTCAGTCAGAGAAGAAGAAAATCTGTCTCATTCGAGAGACAGCAAGGTTGTTCCTCCAGAAAGACGCACTTGGCCAACAGAAGATGATATCAGCTGTTACTAGAAGAAAAACCAGTTCTAGTCTTATTGACAGAGAACTGTTTATAATGGCCATCAATATTTTTACTTTCTGGAAATAGCTGATGTCTCTTCTTGAAATATTCTGCACACCTGACACCTAAAAGAGAAATGATTTAATTTTTAAGGAGGACAACTAAATAAGGGACATAAGTAATGGGATTTAAAACAGAAATGTAGAAACTTAGATAGTCCTGCCCTCTCGGAAAGTGCAGTGAATATAATCACCTCACCGACTTTTTTCAGAGTGGCTGAGTTAGTTGGTCTCAGGAGAGAGTTGCATCATTTTTTATCCCGGTACTCGGGTACCGACTCCTCGGAGCGTTAATTACTAGACACGTACCACAAACACAAAGGAATGTGGACTGCCAGTGTAAGTGTCAAAATCTCTTCTTTTTTTTGAATTTTAAGGAAGCCATCCCTTTTCTCGGCCTAAAGAAATAGTAATTTTTGGGTGCAAAAAATTACAAGAAGGATAGCATTATTGCCATGGTGACGATCTAGCATCTACCATTATAGAAGCAATAATGTTATCCTTTCCACTCATGAGTGATTCTGCAGCCTGAGAAGATCTGCTTGAAAGACAAAATTGTCATTGCTTATTGATTGAATTGTAATTAATGATGTTTTAAACTTTATTTGATAAAAATATTTTAGGGTTTCTTTAAATTCTGTTTGTTGTATCATAATATATAACATGGAATTTATAAACTGTATTTATTTTAAATAGCCTACTGTATAACGAAAAAGCGAAGAAGTTAGATTGTGTGCATTGTTCAGCCATTAATATACTAATGCAATGGAATATTTAACTATCAGCTAAACTAAATTTAAGAGAGAAGCTTTATGCCGTGTGAGGATTAAAAAACAATGAATTGCTGTCTAATATTTCGTAGTCACGTTTTGGATTGAGATCGTGGTGGGTAGTCCAAAAGTGCTCAGCGACTGCAGACTGCTCGATTTCAGCAAGGTGGATTGCTCTGTCATGTTCGGTAAGGCGGTCTTGAAGACGTCGTGATGTCTCGCCTATGTAGAAACTGTCACAGTCTCTGCAGGTTATGCGGTATATTACATTGCTGCGTAAGAGATGTGTGACAGGAGTCTTTACACTGGAGACGAGAGAACGTAGACTTGTGCACGGCAACTGTACGCATTTTATGCGGTATTCTTTGAGGATTTTTGAGATCAGTCCTGACACACCTGGATAGTAGGGAACGTAGGCGGTTGGTGTATTGTCCTGGTTCGGGGTTCTTGGGTGGACTGTGAGCTCCTGTGCTTGCAAAAGGCACCTGTCCACAACGTGAGTTGGATAGCCACAGTTGATTAAGTCCGTCCTCCCATGGGAAATCTCGCTGCGTCTAGTTGCATCAGTGCTGGAATGGCTCCAAGCTCTGGAGAATAGAGTGCGGCAGTGCTGTTGAGATGGCTGGGTGCATGGCCGGATCTGTAGTTTGTAAACTGACCGCACCACATAGGTTTACGGTATACCGAGGTCTCCGGACGTGGGCCTACGCGTTGTACTAGGACATCCGGGAATGGGAGTGACCCGTTAACCTCTAACTCTAGAGTAAACTATATGAATTCAGGCAGGGAATTGAGATATTCAAGTAATGCTGTCTCAGAGCCACGTGGGATGACGGTGAAAATATCGTCCACCATGTTGTAATAGGCACAGGTGAGTTCAGGAATATCTGTTCTTCCAGATCTTCCATGGCGGGCGATGTTGGCTACGACGGAACTGACAGGGGCACCCATAGCGGTGCCATGTACTTGCTGGTATACGGAACACTCGAAGGTGAAGATGCTGCTTGACAAGCATAGGTTGAGGGCGGTGCAGATGTCATCGGTCGATAGTGATGTTCTGGTTGAAAGGTTCAAGTCATTCTCAAGGAACCTCCTGGTGCAGTGTACATCCTGTTCGACAGAGATTGATGTAAATAATGACACTACATCAAATGATGCCATAACGGTGCTGTCAGGGATGGAGAGGTCTTATGAGGCGGATGAACTCGCCGCTATTTTTGACGATGTGTGTGGTATTCTCTACAAGAGGCGAGAGGAGGTGCGCACTATACTTGGACAACTCATACGCGGGTGCATTGCAGCAGGACACTATAGGTCTGAGAGGAACACCTGGCTTATGGATTTTTCGTGATCCGTAAAACTGTGGTAGTTGGCAACCGGTAACATGAAGTTGCTGAGTTGCAGTAGAGATTTTCTTTTCTCGAAACCATGTGTGGACGAGCTTATTGACGCGTGCCTCTAGATGTTTTAAGACCTTAATGGGTGGATCTGCCATTAAGGTCTTAATATTTAAAAATAGATTAAATTTAGGGAGATGTTATGTTGTGAGAGAGCTATAGACATAACTGAACAGGTTAAGGAACTAAAGTTGTTACGTAGCTAACAACTTTAACAACGAAGACGAGCAGCAGTCATCAAAGCAAGAGGTGGGCCAAGGAAACATCAGTGTGCATTTTTATGCAATTTTTTTAGTAACTGTAATTAGCTCGGTATTCATTTATAAATATAAAAACAAATTGTTTTAAAATCTCCAGGATGGCTGACATAAAAATAATACAAAATACTTCTCGACCCATTGATCTTTGAGGTCTATGAGAGCATTTTTAGAGTAGGCAAATAAGGTCACGTCTGATATCATATAAACTGACACAGAATAACCATATTTAGTGCGTTATAGAAAAAAAGATAAAAAAATCATCAAAAATAAAATAAATAATAATAATAATATAATAGAAAAGAGCTCTTAATTTAAAAAAAAAACTAAATAACTCTGAGATATTTAGTACACCTGTTTTTCATTGATATAATGATTATCAGAGGTTAACAATATAGATTTTCATGGTTCGTGTTATTCAGATAGTTATTCCTCTCTGGTATTCCTCTTTTTCAGTTATTTTATTGAGTGCTGTTTTACGTTACGCTGAAGTGAAATTAATATCAACCAACTTCAATAGACTAGCAATAAGAGTCGAGACTCATTAACCAAAAGCGAGTTTAATTACTAGGAGTAACGGAATGCATGCAAGAACTCGGTGCTTATCGAAGTAAGCAATTAAAATCATAATAGAACAATTAATTTGATTTTCTGGCCAAGTTTAATAATGTTGCGCTAATTGCAAAAAAAAAAAAAAAAAAATCTGTTCGCAAGCGAGGGAACAAAAGAAGAACCGATGCAATAACTTTTTAACTACCCATCACCACGTGATGTTTAATTAGATTTTTTGGTACTATTTTTTTAACAACCGAGCGATATAGGTAATACGATTAATTGTTTATGTTTTTATTGGTAGGCTAAATGTAGTTTTTTCGTGAATATGAAGAGAAAATTTGGCAATTTCTATTTGCAGACAGTAATGAAAAATAAGATTAATGCCAGACAATATTAGCCTTCGTAATTTAAGTGATTTTAGCGCATGCGGGTAGCTTAACTGTCTAGTGAAGAGAGAGAAATTAAAAATTGAGAGAGAAAGAGAATAAAGGGTATGAGAAGAGGTGAACAATGAAAGAAACATAGAAATTGAAAAGAGAAGGAAGAAAGAAAGACAGAAATGGAAAGGAGAGGGATGAAAGAAACAATGGTAGAAATGGAAAATAGAGAGATAAGAGACAGAATGCAAAAGCGAGGAAGCAAAGAATGGAAAAAGCAGAAATCGAAAAAAACGTGGAAGGAAATAATAAAAGAGTCAGAAATTGAAAAGGGAAAGAAATAAAATAAAAACGAAAGACATATGGGGTGAAGAAAGGAAGAATGAAAGCCTGGGATGAATAAAGAAACAATTAATGAAAGAGGAATAGAATGTAAGAAAGGATGAATGAATGAATGAAAACTAGAATGAAGGAGAGAGGGAAGATAGAAAGAATTAAAATGGCACAAATCGAAAAAGAAAGGAAAATAAAGAAAGAACGAAAGACATATAGGATGAAGAATGAAAGACTGTGAAGGGATAACGGGAAAAAGAAAGAATTACTAGGTGTAAGAAGAATAGAATACAGTAAAGAAAGAATGAATTAAAGGGTTCATGGAATGGAATAAGGAAAGAAAAAAGAAAACAAATAGAGAGGCTGATGGAACATATAAAAAAATCATATTAATATGCATACTCCATACTTCCGGTTTTACAGGCACCAGTAAATTTCTGACAACCTTTTTATGAAGATTCAAGTGGATGAACAACTCCTGATGTTCTCTCGTGAAAGTCACCAGCCTCAATTGAAGAATTTGTAAACACTAATAACAAAAATATTGGAAATCTAAAGACGTGAATATCGTCTTCAAATGCCCCATTATTTATTTGATTGTATTCTAATTGTATTGGTATGCGCTCCTTGCCCATATTCTTCATCCATGCCAATAACTTCCAAAGCAAAGCAGTTCTGGTTACTCAATTACAGTGGTTTCATATATCATTTGATTTCATCCTGTGAACATGGCAAGGGGCCCTCGGTCTTGAGGATTAAGACGCTGTAGTTAATAGTTCCAGAAGAGAGAAGCGATAATTTGTTATCCGAACAACTTTATTGTGCTAAAAACAATAGCGAAGCCAGTTGAAATTCCAGTAGTCTTCTTGACAGAAGAAAAAGCCGATTCATATAAAGAGAACTTACTTTTTGAAATGTGATAAAAGAAACTTTCTCTTCTTGGACCCTTTATTATTTGATGATGACACGGCAATTTGGACTACCGCCAGCGTTTTCCATGAAAACGGGCCTAAAGTTCCATAAAAATTTCCGAAATTGAAGAGGAAAAAAGTTGAAAGCAAAGAACTATTGCAAATGCCTCCTTCTGCCTTTTGTTTGAATAAAGAAAACAAGCCGATATAAAGGAGGGGCCCGGAAGTACTGCCACTGTCCGATTTATTTGGATGGCCCCTTCCAGCAAATAACCATTGTGAAAGGAAAAATTTTCTCTTGGATAATTAATTTTGAATACTAAACGTGTATCAAGTTATTCGAATTGCATATTCTGGACTGAACCACTGCCAACAAATCTAAGGAGTTAATAAATACTTTTATATATTTAAAGTAACATCTTTATATAGTAACTATTAAAGGAGTATTACTACACTCCTTTAACAAAATATTAGAGGCTGCAGTAAATATCCAGTCCTTCTTCCTTCAGTGGTAAAATTATCTTTAATTATTCACACTGACTCTACAAAGCGTGCAGTATCTGCTATATCATAACTACATATGACCAGAATTCACAAGACAGAGACAATATAAGCACATTACCGTATTTAGTAGTCATGTAAGGTTGAACCACTTAAACGAGTGTGCTTCTGTACCCTCGCGCTTGACCACCTGGCTGTGGGAATCAAAGATGTTGAATGTGTGCAGGCTGCTCTGGGAACCATCCATGCACCATTCTTTAGCTGGTAGTGTCGCAGATAGGGAACACGATGCAAGAAATGAAAGATAGAGGAACCCAGATGAAAGGTTTCTGTGGTTTCACGTAGTGTTCAGTCGTCCATTTTTAGTTACATCAGGCCTACCTCTGACCTACTTCCTGCTTATAGTTTATCTAACCAAAGCCGTTGATTATAGACTCTTGACACAGTCTACATCGATACACGTGTCACCTCCATGGGCATCAGAATACAACAGAGTTGTACAAAATTATTTATTTACAATACATCAGTTCTTGTAGGTTCCTTGACACACATTGATTCTTCGTGACCTTCTCTGCTACGGAGGTTAATCTACCGAACCCAATCGAAATATATACCGTGAATAAGTGGTGGACTATTCTATTTGAAGTCGATAGGAAGCGCTCGAATATCGGATGTCCGATAAGTGCAAAAGATTAGAGAAAAATCAGTTACTAATATTTTTACAGGGCAGTGTATTTTGAAGTTAGCTGGTATTACGAAGTCAGTGACTAACCCATAACCACTTTTAACTCAATAAAAGCCCATAGAAACTCCAAATAACATATTCGTAGTGTCTCGGAATTCTTTTTTTTATTTGTTCATCCTCTTTTGTTTCCCCCTCCCCTAAGTCAGTCCCCTAAACTGCATTTACATTTCCTTAAGTATATTAAAACCCAATTTCTATTTAAATTCAGAATACTTTTGCCCCTTCGGGAGACAACTTCCGCTCGGCGAGACGAATAAGAAACATCTGTCCGTGCCACATTATTCACTCATGCATTATGCGCATGATCCGTCCCAGCTGTTTTATAACAGGCGGCAGAGCATACTTGCTTTTGCTTTTTTGTTTGTTTGCTGATGACGACACCAGATGTTACTGACATCGGCATTCCTTAATGCTACTCTGGAACGTCATTTGTATTTCCCAGATGACTGATTTGAGCTGCTCGGGGGATGTACATCACTGTCTGAAACTATTTGATCCCGCCCTCTGCTGGGGAGATGCAAGTTCTCCATACGAGAGAACAACTTATGTGGATACCAAACTTCTGCAAATTTCTTTGTTATTTTGTCAGCGAAGTGACCGCTACTTCAAGACGGGACCATCCTCAAAAAACAAAAGATTTTGAATACGATTTCAAGAAAATCAGTTTCATCTGATGATGGTTTTCTAATTTTATACCACAGTGCTCAGTTTCGTAATAAAAATGCCATCAACTTCTTTCTTTTTCAATTTATTTGTCTTTTCGATGCTAATACAAAGCGCTTCCAGGGAGAAGGGGGTGGATTTTTTACAGAGAGAAAGAAAGACTAACAACGTACATATTTAGTAGAAAAATGCAAAGAAGGGGCCCACTACCTTACCTTTACGTACTTCTTCAAAGAAATGTGGTGCATCACAGAAATCTTGCTTCAAACCGCCCATGATAAAAATTTGGTCTTCTCTAAATCTTTTAATTTTCCTTTTATCCGTTCACTAAATTTATATACACTAGTTCTAGTAAACTCCCTTTAGATATGATTCCAGTATGGATTATAATAATAAAACTACCATCATCCATTGTCTATTTTTGAATTTATTGTTTATTTAACTTTTCGATGCTCCTAGAAAACTTGGCCTTCTGCCCTCCACCTTATTTGCTTACCACCCAAATGGTCCAATGAATTAACATTCCACAAATGCCTATGTTAGTAAGATGATCGCCGGTTTCATCACATAGACAAACTTTTGCGAGGAATGCTCATGGCGCATTCTTCAACTTCATCTCATGCCACAACGACAACTAATATGCAGCAATAAAAATCTTTAGTTATCGGGTGGACTTTTTTTGCTTAAACAAATCCTTCTGTAATCCAAGTGACTCTGACATTCGTCACGAATTTACCATTGATAAAAAATAACAATAATAAAATCACACCCAAAGATCATTCTCATGAAGTCGCACCCTCTATCTTGGGCATCCTAATAGGTAAAGTCTGTATGCCCACCACCATCACCGCCACCACTATATGGATGTAAATTCAGTAATTACTGAATTATGATCACCTACTTAATACCATGTTGGGCCACCGTTCGCGCGGATAATAAACAGCCACTATTCGCCTAGGCATTAACTCCAGTAGATGTCGAAAGACGTCCTTGGATTCTTCCTGCAAGGTTTTCCATACTGTCCGAACAGATAACGATTGCGTGTCCATACGCCTCACATCCCATTCCAAAACATCCCATTAATTGAATCGGTGCCCCTGACTGCTAAATACGGTCGATCTGCAAACCAGCACTGGACCAGCGTGGCAGTGGACGAACTACAGTCTTATAGCAGCCTTTCCCGACTTTCGGCCTTCACCATCATCACAGAGCAGTCCACTGGCTTTACGGGCAGAATTACGTCACCATCTCCAGTACAATTATGAATCATTGTTATTTGGCACTGAAGGAGGATTGGTAAGCAGAATACCTTGAATAAATGCATATTTTTGGACGTAGTGGAATGGGTTTCGGTGGTTCTTTCTGTGGATTTCTTTTGTCAGTTAACCTGTTCATAAGCGATGCCCGTTGTACACGAAGAAAATATTCGAGTATGCCAAATTACGGATTCTAAAGTTGATGGCGATGTTTGCATAGTTTCACTATACGATGACATTGCCACTGTCGGTGACTAAAGCTTTTTTCCTAACTTCTCATGCAATGACAATAACGATTTTTCCCATTATCCATCGGGATTAACTCATAGCTCAGACAGAGTGCTCTGAAACCCTTTGGAAGTACATTAAGATATTCCATTTCTGTCTTGAGATTTGATTCAATGATCTTCTTGGCCTTCGAGATATTATTAATTCTATGTTTGTTTGTTACTGGGCTTACTTTTCCTTCCCCAAATCCCTTAGCAATCTTCCAAATACATATCGAGGAACGTATTTACATTTTAAATTTTGGCATATTCTTTCAAACAAGAACTACTTCAGAAATGCAAATGGTCCACTGCTTCACTCAACGAATATTCAGCCATCTATCCTTAAAAGATATTTCTGATACAGCTGCTTCCCTCTACCGGAATAAAAATTAAGCGAAATATAAAATCACTTTAATTTTGAAGCGCATTCACACGAGGAGGTCAACACACGAGTTACATTCTTCGATCCACCTTTAGAAGACACAGACTGAAGCCATATTTGGATATAATTTTGACTAAGCTCAATGGCGAATGATCCTGGTAGGTGATCATCGAAGTTGTGGGAACAAGCAAAAGTTGGCAGAGATAAAGTCCAGTGAGTAGACCGAATTGGACAATATTTCAAAGAAATCAAGCTCGATCAGTGAGAGGGTTTGTCTAACTCAGTACTGAATAAAAGCAGAGCGATTCAAAATTTGCAAAACCGAGTATCTTGTTTTGATATTCGAATTATTATAATTCGAGTATCTTGTAAGATACTTACAAGATACTCGAATTACTTATGAATTATCGATACATAATTCGAGTATCTTGTAAGATACTCGAATTATTTGTGGGGACTTTGATACTTCCCTCTCCTTCAGCATCATAATCGGTTTCTCGCACGATTCTTCGCCTCCATCTCACTAAATACTAACCTTCCGGATGAAGCAATCATTTTAATCTGGTGTTTGCATCGGTTCCCAGAGGGCCCCAAGACAAATTAGTTCATCTATTTCAACGTGATCCGATTCTTTTCACTTTTAACGTCCCGAAATTTATTTTAATGCATCAGTGAAGTTTGGCACAAGAAAGATCACAGTCCCGAATTTCCATTTCCCGGATCGTTGCAAATGGATGGACTCAGCTATTCGATGAAGTAATCGCGTTGATTGCGACCTAGCATCAGGTGCAGATCTCACCAGATAGGTTTATTTCATTAGCAGATTATATATATATAATCTTATTCTTTATTGTACACAAAATTGATGTGTATATATATACACTGAGTGGACAGAAATCATGGAATACCTACCTAGTAACCGGTAGATCCACCTTTCTCCCGGATATGAGCAGTCACACGGCGAGGCTTTGTGTCCAATAGTTCAATAAAGTGTTCCACAAGTATTTCCATCTATGTTTGCTGCACCGCTGTCCATATTTATATCACATTCCTTCACCCAGTAGGATGGAGGATCCTACTCCATCCTACTGGGTGGAGGATCCAAAACTCGAACTAACCTTTCCACAGCATCCCAAAGATGCTCCACAGGGTTCATGTCCGGTGAACGGTGAGGCCATTCCATGGTGGTAAAATCTGCGGAATGCTCTTCAAACCATGTTCTAGTTACCACAGCTCTGTGTGGGAGTCGCAGTGTCTTGCTGGAAGAGTCCATCGCCTTGTGGGTGCACGATGACCATGAAGGGATGCAGTTGGTCTGCAAGGATGGACACGTAACCTGGACCGTTCGGAGATGCGTCTAGACATACCAGAGGTCCCAACGTGTGCCAGTTCAACACGCCCCAGGCTATTACCGACCGTCCACCTGCCTGAACAGTTTCTTGTTGACATGACGGGTGCATGGCTCCATGCGGTTTCCGCCAGATACGCACCTACCCGTTCGCTCGAAATAACTGAAAAAGGAACTCATTTGACCAGGAGACCCGTCACCAATCGTCCAAGGTCCTGTGCCGATATTCTTTCGCCCAGTTGAGGCATCGAGTCCTGTGTCGTGGTGTTAGGAATGGGACTCAGGTGGGTCAGCGGCTCCCACACAGAGCTGTGGTGACTAGAATATGGTTCGAAGAGCATTCCGCAGATTTTACCACCATGGAATGGCCTCATCGTTCACCGGTGAGGCCATTCCATGGTGGTAAAATCTGCCACTATCACCACTATCATCCCTCTTTCAAAGTCGGTTAACTCACGATGTTTATACATACTGACATAGAATTACCGTCTACATGAATGCAGTGTATCTCTATACCTGCCAAGCGGTGGGTTCATCCACTAGCGAGAAGGAAATTGTTTGTTATTTGGTTTTTAGGAGCATTAGCAACTAAGGCTGCTCCGAGGATATGCGGTGGTAATTCCCTGACCTTTCCGCATCCTCCGTATTTGGTGGTCACGGGCTCGAACCCCGGGCTAATCAAGAAGCGTGTGCTACGCACTGCTGCTCCTGCCCACCTGGCTACGGAGGCGCCCTAGCGAGAAGGGTGACAGCGTCTCGTTGCCCAGGAACTAGGTATCTCATAAATTCTCTCCTTTCAGTTTATATATAATATACACTTCACAGCCACAATACAAGGGGTTTTACATTGGTTGGTGGACAATGCCCTTTGGGGACGAAAAGCACATGGTTCACCTCCTAGTGCAATTACAAAATGTTTTAGAAATTATTTAAATATATTCGTACAGACATTATACATTATACTGTATATACAGTACTTTATATGCTGCATCTAAAACTACTGGGCCTACTAACTCTACTCAATGGATCATCTAGGAAGAATAAAACTCTCTAGAGCTCTTGCGAGTAGATCGCATTTTCAAGTTAAAAAGCCTCAATTGATTGAAATCTGTTGCGACACCGAAAAATATGGTTTCTCTTAAGAAAGGAAGGGCCTCTTATAACTTACCTTCACATAGAATAGTGCCTTGGTCGCATAGATTCTCTTGCCATGATCATTTCCTTCAACCTTCTTCACTTTGTCGATAATGTTTGCATTTGTAAACATCTGCTCAAACAGCAGTGAATACGCTTTCACCTCCTGCGACAACTGGTGATGACCTAATCCGTCAATTCATCCAATAAAGCTTAAGCGTATTCATTAGAACAATTCCTTCTGCATCCGGTTTCCTCAAGAAACCCCAGAAAACCGTCCTCCCTCTGATACCTATTCAATTTCTTCACATTCAATCACCTCAAATCCACGATACTGTCTTGGCAGATCGACTCTCACAAAGCTCTCATCATTGACCCCGTTTTCGACGCTATACTGGCGGTAATCCACTAACATTCAATTGCTTAGACATCAAAAATCAGCTGGTTTTGTAGAACCTGCAACCTTTCAATCTATCCATAATTTCAACCGAATCTGGAGAAGTCATATTCTCGAAATATACCCAATCTAATGCAGTCTGCAGAAACGACCATAAAGAGCATTCAATCTAATTGTGACCTTAGAGTCATTTTTGACTCCAGGTTCTAGTTCCATCAACATGTGGAGCAACCTGGGCAGAAGAGGGCGCTGACTCTCTTTAAAAATTAGAGCTGGGAATTACAGAATCCGAAAAAGCGATAAGTGTTTGCCTTTTTATTTACCTAATTGTTATTTTATATTGTACTATATACGTAGTCTTATAGTTATAATTACGCTGGTTATTTTTATTTTTAATTTAGATAAAGAGTTTTTGTAGATTACTACTTCATATACGTAAAACCGTTATTTCGTTCGAATCTTGCAGCCATTGTTTTTGTATAGAGAGTGGTAGGGAATTCAAATTTTTAATTGTGTTAACTAGGTAGCTCTAACGTATAATTATATAGCGCAATACGCATCACTGCATTTAGGATTCTATTTGATAGCGTAGTATTGATAATTAATTAATTAAATTTATTGATCTTATTAATTTAAAATATCATGCTCCAGACTAGAGCAGCGAAGCAAGGGGCAAAAAGTGGCAGGAGTGCTGTGACTCGGGGGAAAACTGAGGGGGACGATTCTCCAACGCATTGCAGCCTAAAAAAATGTGCAACTTGTGAAATGTTTGAACTCTCTGGAGCAGAACATGATCTAGCCAGGGACGACGTCTTTGTGTGTGCCAGGTGCAGAAAGTGTCTAGAAATTAGGCATCAACTCAGCGTTCTACTTGGCGTCTATGAGAACTTGAGGTGTAGGGTAGATGCCCTCGAAGAAATTAATATGAGAGGCCCGTCAAGCTCTCAGCTGCCCAATTCAACGCCAGAGCTCACTCCTGAACATCAGGCAACACAGCGGCAATCTCCAAGGCAGAATGCGCTGGTCCCAATGGAACTAGTTATTGTTGGAGACTCTTTTGTCAGGTAGACGGGGAATATACTATGCAAGAAGGATAGGTGGAACAGGACCAAAGGTATGTCTGCCAGTGGCAAAAGTTGATGACGTTGTAAAGCATATATCATCTTTTAAGGGCACAAAAGGTGATATTGTTGTACACGTTGGCACCAATGACATTAAGAGTAGGAGATCTGCAGATTTACTTAACAAATACAGGTCAATGTTGCAAAAAAGTCGTGAATTAGGGTTAAATTTGAAAGTGTCTGCAATTCTGCCGAGACACGATAGGAGGGAGTATATGATGAGAGCCTTGTCGATCAATTCGGCCCTGGAAAGATTGTGCAAGGCTCAAGGGGTAAAATTTTTTTCAGCCTGGTCTGTGCTTGTTAACAGGAGAGACTGCTTCTACAGGGATGGGATACACTTAAATAGAAAGGGTGCAAGAATATTTGCTGATGCTATCGAGGCAGTGTTAGGTGGGTCGGAAAACTGCTAGCTTGGGGAGGGATTCACAGACTAAAAGGTTAAAAGTAGCCGCAGGCAGAGGTGAAGGTGATTCTTGCACAACTTCTATTAGAATAAGTAGCGACCTGGAGCGAGGGGTACTAGGGGTTTCTGGGACTGGTGGCAGTCATCGTGAAACAGATGAGTATATGGATGTGTTAGGGTAACTAATAATAAGGTTAGGTACATTTATACCAATGATAGAAGTATAGCAAATAAATTTGAAGAATTTGAAGTGTTGGTCAAGACATCAAAGGCGGATATTGTTGGGATAGAAGAGACGTGGTGTCACACAGATATAAGGAATGCAGAACTGGAATTTGGGGAGTACAATGTGTATAGAAAGGACAGACAGGATAGGAATGGAGGATGTGTTATGCTGTTAATTAAGAAAAACAAAAAATCAAAAGAAGTGCATCCAGTTGATACAGATGAACAGTGCACTGTTGAGTCTGTTTGGTGTGACATAAGCACTGCGAAAGCAAAAATAAGAGTAGGAGTGTGTTATAGGCCTAATGACTCGAATGAGTACAATGAACAATTGTACAGAGAAATAGAGTGGGCTAGTAAATCGGAATGTCTTATAACGGGGGATTTTAACTTTCCAGATATTGACTGGAACTTGTGGGTTGGTCACTCGCACGCTAGCATGACATTTGTGAATTTATTGGAGGATTGTTTTCTACAGCAACATGTTCGAGAGGCAACCAGAGAAAGTAATACTCTTGATCTGGTTATCAGCAGTGATCATTCGTGTATTAAGAATTTGCAGATAAAGGAACCACTAGGTGGCAGTGATCACAGTGTACTGATGTGGGATTTACTTAAAGATTTAATTACCATCAGGGGTAAAGGAAAGGGTTTTTGCTTCCGTAAAGGTGAGTACAGTGGTCTCCGACAGTTTTTAAATTCTGTACAGTGGGATCAACTGACGATGTTACCAACAGCAAATTCTAAGTGGTAAGCATTCAAGGAATTAACAGTGGATGCTACTAAAAAGTTTCATACCAACTAAGAAATATTGTTCAAGGTTTAGGCCTAAATGGTTATCAAATGAAGTAATGAGACTCGTGACAGAGAATAAAATTGCATGGGATGCATATAAATTATCAAATGGACTAATGAGGCTCATTACAGAGAAGAAAAATGTATGGGATGCATATAAATTATCAAGCGACTCAGAAGCCTATGGCAGATATAAGCTAGTCTGTAATCAGGTCACAAAGGAGGTTAGGCAGGCGAAGGCAGATTACGAGAAATCTTTGGCAAAAGATGCTAAGAAAAACAGCAAGGATTTATTTCTTTACTTATATAAACTCTAAAAGGAAGGGGATGAATCTGATTGGTCCACTTGACATCGATGGTTCGACTGTTGATGATCCTGCTCAGATAGCAAACAAACTCAACGAGAATTTTGCATGTACATTCACACATGAGGAATTATTAAGGTTTGAAAATGGCAGAAGGTTATCAAATTGTAGGAGGATACTTAATGATTTTGTAATAACTGAGAGCAAAGTAGAGGAGAAATTGTTGAAGTTAAACATAAGAAAGGCACCTGGGGTGGATGGGATCTATCCAGTTATATTAAAGGAGGTTGCAAGGAAACTAAGCAAACCCTTAGCCATAATTATGAGAGCATCCTTGGACTCAAGGGAGGTCCCCACGGACTGGAGATGTGCAAATGTATCCCCAATTCACAAAGGGGGATCGAAGGGTGACACGAGTAATTACAGACCAGTTAGTTTAACTTCTGTTCCGGGTAAAATAATGGAGTCGCTGGTTAAAGATGCATTGCAGGATCATCTAGACAAGACTGCAGCAATAATTCAGACACAGCATGGGTTTGTTAAGCGAAAGTCTTGTCTGGCAAATTTGATAGAATATTATGATGTGGTTACAAAGGAACTGGATGCAAAAAATAATTTTGATATCATATATTTGGATTTCAGGAAAGCTTTTGTCACTGTTGCGCATGGAAGACTATTGTACGAATTGGAGCAGAATGGTATTAAGGGTAAGTTGCTACAATGGATAAAAGGATGGTTGAGTGGGAGAAGACAGAGGGTGGTAATCAATGGGTGCTGCTCCTCGTGGACTAATGTTATTAGTGGTGTCCCACAGGGTTCGATGTTGGGTCCACTGTTGTTTTATTATATTTATCAATGATATTTAGGAAGGTATATCAGGCTTAATGTCGAAGTTTTCAGATGATACAAAAGTTGGCAGGGTTGTTAATGACAGCAATTGCAGTGTGTTACTGCAACAGGATCTAGATAATTTGGGCAGATGAACTGAGAAGTGGCAACAGACGTTTAACCTTGACAAATGCAAAGTACTGCATATGGGTAGAAATAACCCCAGAGTGTGGTACTACACTTAAGGTGGTAGAAAATGAAAAAGACCTGGGAGTAATTGTGCAGTCAGATATGAAGTTTTCTGAGCAATGCAGACAGACTGCCAGGGCAGGTCATGGGGTTTTGTCAATGATATATAGGAATTTTGCTAGCAGGGAAAAGGAGGTGATTATCCCTCTGTATAAGGCAATGGTCAGGCCACGCCTTGAGTACTGCGTACAGGTGTGGAGGCCTCATTTTAGGAAAGATGTAGATTTGCTTGAGCGTGTACAGAGAAGGGCAACAAGATTGGTGAGGGGAATGAAGGGATCCTCTTACCAAGAGAGGCTTAAGTTCTGCAAATTGCAGCAGCTGGAGACTAGGCACCTGCGCGGTGATCTGATTGAGGTATATAAGGCCTTGAATGGGTTGAGCACGCTGAATTCTGATGGGATCCTTCCACTTGTTCTGATTACAAACCTAAAGGGGCATAAATTCGAATTGAGGAAAGACAGATGTAGAATAGATGTACGGAAATTTTCCATTGTCCAACGGGTGTTTAATTGCTGGAACAAACTTCCATCTGTCGTTGTGGAAGTTGATAGGTTGAATAAATTTAAAGAGGAACTGGACAGGCAATTTGGAGGGAATGGTGTGATTTTTTTTTTTTTTTTGGCTGATGCTGCATAAGCTCATACACTTGCTTTCTTGCATCACATGCCACTACTACTACTACTACTACTACTTACGTCGCACAAGATCTACTCATCTCTGTTGTAGAACGAAAAATAAACTTCTACATGTAGAATGCAGCAGTTGATTTTTCGATTGATTTTTTCCTTCTCTACAGAGAAAACTTGAGAAATACTTAATGATGGATGAATTTTATGGACTTTTTCCAAATCTTGATCGAATTAGGCGCCTTGAGTGAGAATTATTTATTTTTTTTTCCTGGAAGGCCGGTTTTTCATCCTGAAAGACTCCAAAACCAACCACAGAATATGCGCATCTAGGCATTTTTTGTAAACAACCCAATCCCACCTTTGATGTGTGGTGACAGTCACTTTACACATTGTATTGGAATACTTTATATTTATCTGTTTAGATAAATACCCAGGAAAGGATTCCAGCTAGTATCATGATATTCGTTTATGACTCTGAGGTAGTAAATATATATTTTATTTATAATTTGAAGTAACTATGTTGTGTTATATTGCAGAAAACAACAAAAAAGCAAGTAAACTTTGTAAAGAATAATCTGATGAGCCGAAAACAACTCAATAGGAAATGGCTAGAAGCTCTTCACATGCTGAGTATTTTTTCATAAATAAATTATAATTGAGTGGAATCTACCCAATCATGAAGGCAATTATAATATACACAATTGGCAGATTGCCAAACATTATACTATCCTCCAGTTGTGATGAAATGAAATTATCGTATGTTGCACAGACTAAGCCCCTGGAGGTTGTTAATAATCGTGCTTTGTGGTATTATACTATTGTATGTGGTTTAATAATTGTCTCCCTGGTGTTAGCTTCCTTTATGAGACTATATTTATCGAGTATCACTTAAGTTTTGTTTTTCGACCCAAGAGTAAAAACAACACATATGTTGCAAGAACTTTTTCACGATGTATCAAAAAATGCTATTCGCTTGGCTGAGAATTTTAGTCAAGAGTATTATTTATCTACAATACACTAATTATCTCCATTCTGTCTCGAGGCTAAGCTAATTCAAAATTCTAATTATAAACCCTTTTGGGGATAGCCACAGAAATTAATCAGATCTCCTAGGATTCCATGCTTGTTGACGAGTCTAATACTGCGATAAATTGATCCCTTAGAAAAGCCGGTGTTTTCGCAGATGGATTTTCAAAACTTTTCATCCCTGCTCAATCAGGTTCCTTTCACACCATAAGTTTGAATTCACTAAGAATAATTGTTATCTGGATGCATAAATCAGTCCACTTTACACATACTGGTAATGATAAAGGTTGTGGTGGTATTGGTTTGATCGCAATATGCGCCTATTGTGTTCTCCGTATTCTTCCATCCGTCCGACCGTCCTCAAGTAACAACTCGACTCTCAGTGGACGGATTTTCGTTAAATTTTATACTTAAGCCACTTACATATATTTGGCGGGTTATTCCAAATTTCATTAAAATCGGAAAAATAGAAATTCGGCAATTATTAGTTCTTTATTCCATGTAATTTTTATGGATATGGAGATAACATTAATTACTTTTCACTTCTATTAATCAGAGAAAAGGAAAAAAAAATATTTAATGTTAGAAAAAAAAAATTGACTAATGTAGATATTTAATAAATGGCAAATATCTACTTTTCGAGATGTCCTTTATTTGAAAGTAGTGGAATACCAGTGCAACTCGTTATGAACACGAAGTTTGTTCTACTGCGAGCATTACTCCTTTGGCTGCTGTAGCTAATTAACAGGGAGTAACATTCCCTGGTTGGAGGTCGTGCACATTGTGTGTTGGGGACCAGTTATATCTTGGGATGCCATTTTCATTAATGTTTTGACTTTGAAGTTGAACTGAACTGCATACATTTGGATTGACTTTGATCTAACTTGCGATATACAACATTGCACTTTACAAGCTCAAGTTACTTATATGGCGCAGTATAACTTAAGCCATCAGTTTATTTGTACTGTGGAGGGGGAAGGTTTTTTTCTCTTCTTTACTTTATAATTATTTTATATTTTATTATATTTTATATTTGCCTTTATTCCTTACATTATATTTATTTTAACCCCTTTTTTATATATCCTCCCTTATATTTATTCTTACCTAATAAAGGTACTTTGCAATCTGACTCGTATGTCTATCAGGAGTTTTCAGGTTCAAAGGGGTTTCTATATTATTATGTTCCTGCATTGGGTTTGGCTGTATGTTCAAAATGACTAAACAAAGACTTCGTTTAAAATATACACAAGATTTTATTACATATATTTACATAAATGAAATAGTTCAATGATCCAGTACATATTATAATTGGTATTGTTCTATTACTGTACAAACATAAAATGATTGGTTAAGTTTAGTTATATTCTTGTACAACTTCTTCCATTATATTACAAGGCTAACAACATCTTTCTTTCTTATGCCACTCTTTTTATACATTACTTAATAAAACATTCTCTGAGTAAATCATTTCTTTTTATTCTAATAGATCAGGCTTGTCTGTCACATTCCAATCTTCCCTTTTTAAAAATAAGATTTCTCTGTTAGCAACATTAAGGGTAATCTCTTTCTAATTAGATTATTTATCTTTTCAAATGCATTAGCATTCATCTTTTAAATCAATATTTATCTCAATCTCTAAATTATGCTAAAAACCTTATTTCTGGCTTGTCAGCTTATGACAGTTCGGTGTATCACATATATATATATATAACACTCTTCTATATAATCTCTCTGAATTATCCCACTTCCAAAACTGCTACCTTACTTTACGTTACTCAAGAAAATTTTCCATATCTATGAATCTCTCTCTCTTTACCTTCATCTAGGGAACCTTATCTTAATTACACATATTTTAAAGTACATATCTCTTATTATGTATGTTGTAATGTCCCTCTTATGATTCCTAACCCTTCTTTAGAGTCCGATAATTTACAAGTGAATATCATGTTAATTAGACACTTCTGATACTGAACAGGATCTTTTGGTAGGGCCTTTCGTTTCTCAGTGGGCAGTTGTCTAGACTGGATAGGGCATCAACTGAGTCTCTTAGGAATTTATGGGCTGGTCTTCGATACTGCTACAGACCCGTTACTACTTCGCATCTACCCTTCGCATCTTCCTGTTTGTCTCCCGGAGTCTCTGATCAAAGGGATGCTCTGACTAATCCGGCTCACCTTTCTATTGTTGTTCTGGAGCAACCCTTTTTCACGCCTATTTACTGACGGCTCTGCTACCCATTTTAGACCTTTACATTTGTTTACGGTACTTGTAGTTGAGAGTTTATCCATCTGTTGGTAGAAATTTCGTGCAGTAATTCTCACGACTCTCCCCCTTCCCTTCGATTAGCCCTCTCCTTAATTTAATCTCCCCCATATTTTTAACAATCCACTTTGTTCAATTTATTTGATTTGTTATATTTTATTTTCCAATATAACTATTCCTGACGTATCCTTTCTTATTAAATTTCTCAGTTTGGGAACGACGATCTGTTATCTTTATATACATTAGACTACCTTATTAATGATAAGGTAGTCTAATGATAAAGGAGTTTAACTGTTATAGGATCTACGAATGTGAAGTATAATGTTTTATTTATTATTATTATTATTGCTCTTACATTATTTCTCCATGATTGGGGGCTCCACCTCGTGACGGGTATTGCTACCAAGTACACAGGTTGGTTGTTGTTATGTCTGGTGTTGCTGTTAGTCAAGGAACTCTCTGACAATCCCACAGATGTTCAGGATTGCTACATTCTGGAGTTCCTTGTAGGCGTTCGCTGGGAGACCTATTGCTACTAGGCTGTTATGTAGGGTCTTTGGCACCATACTTGTGTTGACACGATAATTGGGATGGTCGTTACTTGTTGCATATGCCACATCTCTTTGATTTCCTGTCTTAGGTACGTGTACTTTCTGATTTTTTACCCATGGGTTTTCTGCAGGTTACCAGTGATGAGTTCCGCTATGTCAATCAGGTAGGTTAGTCTTGTCTTTCTTGTCTACAAGGATTATGTCCGGTCTGTTGTGCGGGATTGTCTTATCCGTTATTATGACGCGGTCCCAGTACAGCTTGTGGCTTGGGGTCTCTAGTACTGCCTAGGGTGCGTACTTATAGTATGGTACACTTTCTTCTATCAACTGGTATTTCCTTGCTAGCTTAGCTTCTGATATATTATCCTGGCTACCTGGTCGTTGTACTTAGTCTGGGTGATCACCTTGCACCCCCCGGTGATGCGTTGGATCGTTTCTGAGGTCAGGTGGCATCGTCGACATGTGTCATCTATGTGATCTTGATGAAGATCATTGTAGTGTCTGCCATGGAGTGTCTTCTCTGCTCATCTTTCTAGCTTCGTTTGTGCTTCATGTTAGGGGGGACTCCTCGCTTAGGTTGGGTGGGGTATATCACTTGTCTATCTTCCATATGGCCTGCTGGAGTGCTGCTGTGTGTTTCTGGACGTAATCCTTCAGGTTAGCAATCGCTGTCTTCTGTTGCTCAATGAGGTCTATCAGGCCCCTTCCTCCTTCTTTCCGGGCAATTGTCAGTCTCTCCACGGCAGGTGCGGCTCTTGGTTATCATTGTCCTTGTCTTTCTCATGATATCCTCCAGCTCGGTGTTAATCCAATCTACGACCCTGAAGGAGTATGTTAGCACTGGAACTGCATAGGGGTTTATGGCTCTAACTGTGTTCCCTCCGTTCAGCTTTGCTTTCAGCAGGCGTCTGAGTCTCCGATTGTATTTTTCGGTCAGACAGTCCTTAATTTCCTTGTGCTGTAACTGCTGAGCCTGCATCATCCCCCAACTATTTGTAGGCCCCTCTCTCTCTGCCATGGCTTCTATCCCTTTACCAGTCTGTAGCTATTATTTCGGTTGACTAATTTTCCTTGGTGCAATCCGTGGGTTTTGCATTTGTCTATACCAATTATTATTATTATTTATTTATTTATTTTTCTATACATTAAAAAAGTTTTCTTCTTAGTGATATTTATTCGAGCCAATGGGAAGAGGGCGAGGCAGTTGCATCACTACAAATGCAATTAATTATTGACAACTGCCTCCATAACATTCACTGTCCTCATGCACGTGCTTCACTATCTAACATTGTATGTTCCATTGTAACCTTTTTTTGTATATTAATGAATATTGTATATTTGTAATAGTTTAGTCATTTGTAAATATTTTTACTATTTC
This sequence comes from Mastigoproctus giganteus, assembly GCF_048544385.1. NCBI lineage: Eukaryota > Metazoa > Arthropoda > Arachnida > Uropygi > Thelyphonidae > Mastigoproctus > Mastigoproctus giganteus. The sequence goes on from NC_143585.1 coordinate 44,200,977, forward strand.
TATAGTTTGTAAATATTTTAGTTCTACTCTTTCGAATGCAACTATATTCCTCATGCGTTATGGAACCCAAATCAAAAGGCCTTTTCCTAAGTGAACGCAGGTAAATAATTATCTAGTGATATTTAGAGAGAGAGAGAGAGAGAGAGAGAGAGAGAATCTTTAATGCCCTTCACGGCCAAAAAGCCAGGGGTTTACATTTTTACAGCCTCCCGAAACGTCCGGGAAAATCGAACAATTATTTACAAAAAAAAGGTAATTTTACAAATGAAAACATATTTTGATACAAAGGAGAGAACGCCTTATGAGAGTTAAATTTGATTGAGCTGACCTAACATCGAGATAAGAGCACCAGCTCAATCAGACAGGAACAGATGCAAGGTACACATCAGTCATTGCTGATTAGTCCTACTAGTCATATTTTTTTTTCCGGTAAGTCCGGTCAACAGCGAATTTGTTAAGGTCGACGTCAAGTACCTGAGTTTGCTTGAGCATCTGCTGAGGGAGGAACCTGTCCGAGAGATGGAGTCGTGCTGAATGCGAGTAGAGCTCGGGATTGGCCCTAAGGGCAGCAGGGGGGATCCTCCAGCCACAGGTATCCCAGAATGAAGGTGTTGCAATGATGCCTGTTATCATCTTGACTTTTGCTAGGAGGCGTTGGTCGTCGACTAAGGTGGGAAGCCGTCGAATCCCGAGAGAGTTGGCACGCTGCGTGATACGAATCAGAGCTGGAAGGTTGTGCTTCCTGTTGGCCCACTTTAGGAGCCAGAATTCTGTGGCAAAGAGTGGTTTCTTTATTGACGGTGCCGCTGACGCCCAAATTTCAGCAGCATAGAGTAAAGGTGTTCTTATGTACCTCACGGTTGTCTTTTTATCTCTGATATGAAGGAGATGCTGTTTTGCTATCCACCGGAGTCTTGAAGCACGTATGAGGAGCATGTCTATGTAGGCGTTGAATCGAAGTTTGGAGTCGAATACAACGCCGAGATCACGATGGCTGGACACAATTGGGATGAGGGTGTTGCCGACCGAAGGTTGGAGAGAAGGAGTTTGCTTCAATGAATACACCATGAATTCGGACTTAGCAGGATTGATCTTGAGCCCAAACTGGCAGAGGTAAGATGTGACTGCAGTGAGAGTGTTGTTAATTTCCGTTTTTACCAGATCAATGTCTTGACCAGGGATTATGGGAGTGAGTATCTTGATATCATCCGCATAGCTCAGTAGACATCGAGAATGTGCAACCAGTGGGAAGATAATAGATGAGAACAGAAGGCCGGAAAAGACCCCTCCTTGTGGGACTCCTGCGCTGACGGATCTAGTAAGGATGCGATCTCCTGTATGAAGCTTTATAACTCTGTTATTCAGAAGAGAAGAGAGAAAGCATAATATGTTCCGTGTGATCTGGAAGTGGCATTCCAGGAGAGTAAGTAGTTGGTTTACTTGGATGGCATCAAATGCAGCCTCAATGTCTAAGTAAGTAACAGCTAGTTCGTGCCTTTTCTCGAATGCTGACAAGATAGTATTCGTGGTGGCTAGCAGATTGGTGATCGTTGATCTGTTTGGAAGGGAGTAGTGAATTTGGGCTGGATTACTAGGCAAGATCTGCTTGGTGAGGATGAAGAGTAATGTCTTCTCCAGAAGCTTCAGCAGGCTGGAGGAGTTGGAGATGGGTCGGAAGTGTTTAGGTTTCGATGGCGACTGAACTTTGGCTAAAGGTTTGATGAGATAGTTTTTCCATTGCTGGAAAAGCTGGTTCGAGAGTAACTGGTTGAAGATAATTAAAAGTGGCTGAATAATGTACGGACTTAGGCATTTGAGCATGAATTGGGGAACTCCATCATCACCAGTGGTTGACGAGGCAGGTAGAGAATTGATGGCGACGATCAGCTGTTGTTTTGTGATCTGAATGGTGTTCAACACTTCTTGCTGGGTGGGCTCTGTTAGTAGAGCCAGATCTGAGTTTGGCATAGGATTACGATTAAATCTTGTGACGAAATCGAGCCACAATTCAGGATCAAGTTGCAAAGGAAAATGAAGGTTCACTTTCTTGTATGGAATTTTTCCTTTAGCCAGATCACGGTTAACGTATAATTTGATTGCCTCAGATTTCAGGCGATTAAATTGAGCCCGTGCCCTTGAATAAACGATGCGATCATTGACATTTTGCGACTGTTTCCATGTGCGATGGAGCTGTAGCTTCAGCTGGAAACTCATTTTGAGTTTTGAATTCCACCAAAGTCTTGTATATGGACTGATTGTGATTTTTTTAGAGGCAGCATATTTGGCAACCGTGTTGATCCAGTTTGTGAGAATGTTCACAGCTAGCTCTGGGTCACAAGTCTCTAAGGCCACCCAGGGAATGAGAGAGGCGGCTCTGATGCACTTTTCTACATCAAGTAAGTTGGGGCTAGTGATGTCAACCTTTTTTGTTGTCCTTCTGGCTTCTAATTTGGGGGCTGGCAGATGTGCAGTCACATGTATTGGGATATGATCAGAGTCAAATGACGTTTCTGCAATGTAGTCACGGGTGCAAGGGATAGAGGCAAGAACTAGATCTAAGAGGTTCTTCCCCCTGGTTGGAGCTTCATTAATAAGTTGTAGATCAGCACATCTCAAATGTGCCAGAAGATCCTTTTTCAGATTAGATAGCTGAGGAAGTAAATTGAAATCACCACAAACTAAGTGAGAAGCTGTGGGATGCAGCTGATTGATTATCCGGTTGGAAACTTCAAGGATGATTTGCTGTGAAGGCGTTGGAGGTATATACACCACACAGATGTCAAACGTCACGAAGTTGTATCCTAACGTAACGAGGATTGCTTCATAGTTAGGGGAGTTACTGGATTTATTATCCAATAGCTTGAAAGCGGATTTCTTGTAAAATATTGCGACGCCTCCATCCTTGCGTGCAATCCGAGATGTGAATACGACCCCATAATCAGCTGGGGCAGCTGCCGCTAGGAATTCTTGATCATTTATTCGACCTTGAGAATGCCGCGCACTACAAAGACACAGGTAAATAATTACATAGGTAATTTCCTGATTAGATATCAATCAGTACGTTTACACAGGTGTGTCTTTTACGTAGAAAAGATTTTACTTAACTCCATATGGCTCTACATTTTACGTAGAAAAGCGTGCGCGGGGGCGGACGAACAAAGCGAGCAGGGGACGAAGTCCCCTAATCTATTATTATTTATTTACTTATTATTACTATTATTATTTATTTATTTATTATTACTATTATTATTTATTTATTTATTATTACTATTATTATTTATTTATTTATTATTACTATTATTATTTATTTATTTATTTATATATAACACCACGGAAACTTTTTCTCCCTCCTCTGGAGTGGGTCCACAGAAGGATCTGGTCCATCTTTTGACAACATCAGGTGGGTCAGAGTCTCGACTTGAGACAGTGCGAGCTCCATTGGGACTGATCCACCTTCCGTGGTGTGGGCGAGTACCCAGAATCATCTGTCCAGGTGATCGATGCTACTGGGTAACCAAGAAGCCAGAACATAACAACAGAAAACAAACATACACTACTCATTTCTAGTCCTTTTACAGTGGTACTGTTCAACCACAGAGATACAAGGAGGATATGAACTGACGCTCAGGGTGCCACCCATTAGAAAAACGCATATCCATACATGAAACTACTTGACCAGGTTCTTAAATAATCATCATTTATTGCTGTCGAAGATAATGTTACAGTTGCTTTTATTTTATCACACGGGATCCCACAAGGATCTTCTTTACGCTCTCTTCCCTTTCTAAATGCTTTTTCGTCGGGTGTTCCAGTCTGTCAATATTGAATGTTTTCAAATGATGTGATGCTTTTAAAAGTTATTGATTCATCCTGTGACAGCGCACAACACAGAAGCGGAATATCAGTCTTGCCTCGACTCTCTCTCTCTCTCCGATTGGACTACCGTTGAGGACTTACTAGTTATCTTTCGACCCAATCTTCATCCTTTCTCTCATTCTAATTTTGGGGTTTCTCTGCCACAGAGAGACATTACGAAGAAATCATGCGAAGCCGTGGAACTCTTTTTGTTTACAATATATCAATTCTAATATAAATGCCTTTTAAAATACCCATATTAACGTGGGTATTGTAAAAGGGATTTATGGGTATTTTTGATACTGTGGGTGTTGTTGATACCGTTGCTAAACGGTACCGAAGCTATTGCTCATTTCTGTAGGCATTTTTGTGTCTACAGAAGTGTGTATTCTCGGGCCTATTTGCGCGTTGAGAGGGGTACAAAATCTAAATAGCTCACGCAGAAACCCATGTCCCCCCTCTTCCCAGAGCTACTACCTTGATTAAAGAAGACTTTAGATATTCGTCCAGTGACTTTAGATATTCTTCAGGCTGAAAGCCTGTTTCAGCCATTTCTTTTAACTAGTCCCTCATCAGATAGCAGCGAAATGTGTGTGACACAATGATTATAATCACCACCCTCCCCACATCAGATGCATAAGGTCCGGATTCCAATCCCGCCAATGAGCGAGTAACTTTTATGGTCATTGTACACATTGTGGCTGAGTTTTTCGGCCTCTGGTGAGGATAGCTAGGTTTTTATTTCCCGGTAACTCTAAATTTTCGTCCTGAAAAACAGGCAAACCGTCCACAGAACGCACTCAATTTTTATACATAATAACAAGGGTGAATGAGGTTATTCTAAGGTAACTCTAATATAATTTATTTATTTTAAATACGCAGAACAATAGAGGCATTAGCATTAGCAAAGGCACATGAGGCAAGGAAGCAAGCTTATATAGCATCAGTCAAAAAAAAAATAAATAAATAATAAAAAACACACACCCTTCTCATTTCACCCATCCACTCCCTCCAAAGGTTTGTCTAGTTCTGCCTTGAATCTATTTAAGCTATCAACTTCTACAACGACAGATGGAAGTTTGTTCCAGCAATCAATCACCCGCTGGCTAAAGGCAAACTTCCACACGTCCATCCTACAACTTTCCTTCTTCCATTTGAATTTATGCCCTCTCAGGAGATTATTCTGAGCAAGAGGAAGAATCCCATCGGCATTGAACATGCTCAAACCATTCAAGACTTTATACACCTCAATCAGATCACCTCGCAGGTGCCTAGTCTCCAGACATTGTAATTTGCATAACTTAAGCCTTTCTTCGTAAGAGCAACACTTTGTTCCATTCACTAATCTTGTTTCCCTTCTCCGTACTCATTCCAACAGCTCTACATCCTTCTTAAAAGGAGGCCTCCAGACCAGACCTGTATACAGTACTCAAGGTGTGGCCCGACCATTGCCTTATACAAGGGGATTATCACCTCCTTATCCCTTCTAGAAAAAATCCTGTGTATCATTGACAAGACACCATGTGCTACTCTTGCAGATTGTCTGCACTGCTCAGAAAACTTCATGTATGCCTGCACAATTACTCCCAGGTCCTTTTCATTCTCTACCACTGTCAGTGTGGTACCACACAGTTGATACGTTACTCTGGGTTATTGCTTCCCGTATGCAGTTTTTTTCCATTTGTCAATGTTAAACTTCATTTGCCACCTCTCAACCCATCTGCTCAACTTTTCCAGATCCTGTTGGAGCAGCGTACTGTCATTAGTGTCATTAACAAACCTGCCGACCTTCATATCGTCTGCAAACTTGGACATTATGCTTGATATACCATCATCAATATAATAATAATAAGATTCTTTATTAACATAAATTGTAAACAATAGTGATTCCTTAGACAGAAAGCCAAGGAATCTTACAATTCGTTGTTTATACAAGTGATTTTGTTTTATAATAGAAAAAATAATAATAATAACTAAATAATAATAAATAGATAAAAACAAAGATGATAATCAAAGCGTAAAAATGAAGTAGTAATTACAGCGAAAAAGAACTACAAGTTGAGCAGAACATGAAATGATATCGGTTAACTAACTAAGATCGGCACTTACATAAATGTCCTTTACAAACAGCAAGATAGGACAAGATGCCATCGCAATATGCGTTGTCTATAGACCACAGGTCGATGTCGATGTTGAGCGAGTTGAGAGTGTCCAGAGTCACATTAGGGAAGTGTCTCTTGAAATTCTGTAACCGCTAGAGCCTTGAGCATAAAGCGGGGGGTACTACGGAGATGTCTGCCTGGCATACGCCAACCAACCGTGTTCCAGATGATGATGTTGTGATCCTGCTTAGCTGAGCACAGATAAAGGAATGACTTTATTTTTAGCACATGGGCTCTGTGAACCATGGGCGTATATTGCAGGTTGCAGCAGAGAGTAGATTTAGATGTTGTGTAGATCTGGTGCGACCACAAGTTGGCCCACTTCAGCACCCAGAATTCGAGGCCCCATAGTTTCCTGAGGCTGGTGGGTGGTGCCGACGACCAAACTTCCACGGCATAGGAGAGTACACTACAGAAGTAAGTTGCGAGGTACTTCTTGATTATTTTCTTACTGTGCGTTTTGCACAGATCAATTTTCATTCCCCAGAACGCTCTCAGGGCTTTGGAATACTGAGCTTGGATTTGTTTTTTATAGGTGAGGTTGGCATCAAGGATTACTCCTAGGAATTTGACACTGTCTGTGGGAGTCAGGACGTTTCCTGCCAATTTCCGGAAGTAGGGAAGATTCAGTATCAGTAGAAGTGATCCGACTTGGCGTAAAGATGAGATAGTTTAACTTCTCTGGATTGACTGACAGGCCAAAAAATTTGGCATACTTACAGAATGTATTTAGGTTAGGTAGCTGTTTACAGATTCAGAGGAGATTTGTCTTTCTTGTGAATCACCAACATGGCGTTTGCATGGCAAGTAGCAAACAATATCATCAGCATACGGTAGGAAAGCTGGAATTTGATCCATTAGTGGAACGCATATTGCTGCAAATAGCAAGGCTGAGAGAGAACCACCTTGTGGGATCCCTACTTCGACGCATTTAGTGACTGCAATGCCATCCCCTTTGAAGTGAAGCATTCTCCTACATAGTAAATTATTGAGGATCTCGAGCATATTTTCGGATATCCCGTAGAATCTCTCAAGTAAGGCAAGAAGGGGTGTTATTTGGACTGAGTCAAAAGCAGATTTCATGTCCAGAAAAATGGCGTGAAGATCTTCGTTGTCATTCCAGGCGTGAAGTATTTTCTGTGATAAGGACTGTAGGCAGGTTACAGTAGATCTATTAGGCATGGTGTAATGGGTATGTTCTGGCCTATGCGCAAAGATTGAGAGTGCTATATCATTATAGATGCACTTCTCGAGTCATTTCAGGAAGGGAGAGGCAATTGATATTGGCCTGAAGTCAGCCGGTCTATTCGCACGAGGCTTCTTCGGAACTGCCACGACCCTGTATGATAACCAGCTTGAAGGCACTTGTGCAAATTTGAGTACTTTGTTGTAGAGTTGAGTGAGCTCTTTGCTGATGAAATAAGAAACAATTTTTCGACTAAAAAAAGAGGTATTGCGTCAATTCCTATGGTGGACTTGTTAGGTAGTGAATTTATTATTAGCTGTTCTTCGGAAATTTCTGTATTACTAGAAGGTGAAGAAACGTTAAACGCTTCGTTCCAAGGATATGCTTCGGACACACGGTGATCTCGCTTAAAACGCAGCACATGCTCACAACATTCCTGGACATCTAAAGATAGAGGGGTGAAAGTATGACTTGTAGACCACACACGTTTTCCCCTGGATAGCTGCCCGTTCATGAAATTGTCAATAGCAAATTGTTTACTCTTCTGGAAATCCATCCTTGCTTTGGAAAATTTCGCGTATGACTCTCGTGAAGGCGACTTCTTGTAGGAGGCATGGCTGCCTGTTTTTCTCTAAAGGCCTTAGTCAGGAGTTCATTCCACCATGGCTTTGAGTGGGGACTAAGGATGCAAGTTATGGACATTGCAGACCTTGCAATGAATTCCATCCATCTCGAAAGCCAATAGGCAGCCTCATTTATGTTAAGCTCAGCCAGTAGGCAGCCTCATTTATGTTAAGCTCAGCCAGTATGTTCTTTGGGTAAAGTTGGAAAAGGGTAGTAACTTTTCCAATGTTGATGTATTTTGGATTGTATACTCTCCTGACAGTGTTTGTAGTTTGTACTTGTGTACGTTCATCCTTAGGTGCCTGCAGAGATATCATCATAGCAATCGGAACGTGATCGGACGGGAGGAAGTTCTCAGTTATGGTCAGGATTTCCTTTACTAAACAGTTTGAGAAGATGCGCTGCAGGGTGGCATCGCCATGTGAGGGAGGAACATAATAAGACCAATGCCCATTTCCGACATGTTCAATGACAGTGTATCTAGGAGCTTCTTTGTGACTGGCAGTGGAAGGTTAAAGTCTCCGAGGATGATGAGCTTTTGCCGATGATTGATTGTGGACGACAGCCATGCTGTCAGATTAAGGACAGAATCCTCAGAAACCGGTTTAGGGAAATAAACGGCACACACAGAGATCGACAAACCAGCAATTCGGTAGATTCCAAGAACAGCTTCTATGTCACCTCCTGGATAAGTGGATGCCTTAATCAGGAGAGTGAACTCCTTTGACAGATAGCTACACATTATTATTAATGTATAGTTATATTATAGATATATTAATAATAATGTGTAGATATATTAATAATAATGTATTAATATCATTATTATTAATATATCGTTAATGAATACAGAAAACAACAATGGACCCAACACTGAACCCTGGGGGACTCCACTAATAATATTAGTCCACAAAGAGCAGTGTCCATTGATTACCACTCTCTGTCTTCTCCCACTCAACCATCCCTTTATCCATAGCAGCAATTTGCCTCCAAAGCCACACTACTCCGATTTGCACAGCAGTCTTCCATGTGGAACAGTATCAAAAACCTTTCTAAGATCCAAATATATGATATCAAAGTTATTGTTTGCATCCAGTTCCTTTGTGACCTTGTCTGACCAATTTGATTGGTCAGACAAGACTTCCCCTTAACAAACCCATGCTGTGTCCGAGCTATAACTGAAGTCTTGTCTAGATGATCCTGCAGTGCTTCTTTAACCAGTGCCTCCATTAATTTTCCTGGAACAGAAGTTAAACTAACAGGTCTATAATTACCTGTGTCTTCCTTTGATCCTCCTTTGTGAATTGAGGTCACATTTGCACATCTCCAGTCTATGGGTACCTCCCCCTGAGTCCAAGGAAGGTCTCATAATTATGGCTAAGGGTTTGCTTACTTCCTTTGTTGCCTCCTTTAATATAACTGGAATTATTCCATCCATCCCAGGTGCCTTTTTTAAGTTTGTCTTCAACAATTTCTCCTCCACTTTACTCTCAGTTATTACAAGATTATCTAGCTTACTGCCAGAGTTTAATTCACCTCTGGCATTCCCCTCCCTGAATAATTCCTCATGTGTGAATGTAGATGCAAAATATTCATTTAGTTTATTAGCTACCTGAGCAGGATCATCAACAGTTGAACCATTGATATCAAGTGGACCAATCTGATTCATCCCTTTCCTTCTAGAATTTACATACGTAAAGAACTCTTTGCTGTTTTTCTTTGCATCCTTTGCCAAAGTTGTAAATGAGTTATAAAGAAGTTGTTTGATGTGAGCTGCCATGCGGTATACAAAATCAGTTTTCAAAGTTGTACTACGACTAACGCTATATGTTGAAATAATACAGTGCTGAGTAGCTCGTCTCAGCACTGTATTATTTTAGACAACCATTATAAATGTTCACAGAAGAAACTTGCTCAATTATTCGCGTTTAACGTTAATTGAAATGCACTCCTGTAAAACTACTCAACCACTAGATACACCATCTCTCTAAAATCCAGCACCCTCTCAATCTTCAAAGGTGCCAATCCCGTCAATGAGCTGGTAAAGAGGAGATTGTGTTTCAGCGAAACAAAATCTCACAATCTCCTCTCGAAATACATAAATTAAAAATGTTTGGCCCGCGTTCTTCACTAAATAGAATTTTGTCTTTTGAATAATTCCTGGACTGGAGGCACTACACTATAATTTATGCATCCCTTCGTTCTCCAAGCTGTGTATAAATTGAAGCTTCTGACTAACCAATCACTTTCTATAAGTTTATCGGCTTTGATTCATTGTATTTGACATTGTCTTCAGCAGCTCGTGAGTTGATGAATTCGAATTCTTCTTGGAACAGATAAATGGGAAATAATGAGCATGCATAATTTATACCTATCATGTGACAGTGAGCAGTTTATCTTCGCAAACTACATTATCAGCCTGCGTTTTAATCAGGAAGTTGGAACGGTAGACCTTCCTAGAAACATCCATTTTTAGCTTGAAGTGTTTAAAACACTCTTTATCCACTCTCTCACAAAAGGTAATAATAATCATTGGATTTACGTAAAAAAACGTGCTTTGGCGAGTAGTCATTTTTCAAGTTAAGAACACTTTGGAATCGTTCCACAAAAATTTTCATTTTCAAGAATTCTCGAATAATAGATCAAGAGCTTTTGTTATGTGTTTATCTTTATGACTGATCTCTTCAAATAATGGTGTTTATTTTCTCTCTAAAAAAATTAAACGCTTTGAAGATTAATTTTAATTTTGACATTAATAATAAATATTATAAATTATTATCGAGTAGTACATTTTAGATAAAACAACAAAAACATTGAATTAGATATTTATTTTTGGGAAATGCTTTTCAGAAAAATTAATATAGATTAAAATCGAAACGGTTAGGAAATTACATTGACTCATATTTCCCTACAGAAAGCACTTTTGGATATTTGTTAAACTTTCGTGTTTGGAATAATAAAATAGCTGTTGACAGTGTCACTATATATCATTTGGGTATTTGGTGTTTTTAGCAATACTAATTATGTGGATGGCTATAAAAAAGGATTAATTCGGTGAAAGAGGTGCTTCAACTCTTTCCTGTACTTACCAATCTTTCTAATAGGTCATTGAACTTTTATTTTTACATATATATTTGTATATATATATATATACAGTAGTTCGGTTGTAAAGATGATTGGAAAAGCTTTTTGACAAAGATGCGGAAAGAAATTTAATGCTGTGCCTACTTCGAGAAGATTTATTTAACAAGGGGCAATTGGAATTTGTACAAGTTGAATGAACTATTAGCTACTACTCGGGTATATCAATAAATAAAGTTTATTGTTATGAATATGCATACCTATTATGCGTGTTTTTAACATGCGCTTTTTAGTTATTTATTAACCAAATTAACCGATTAGTCTGACTCCAGTGGTAGGAAAATATCTTAGATGTATTGATTAAGGGTGCAATCCAGGGATGCAATTTCGACATACTTCATTTGGATTTTAGCAAAGCATTTGACTCGGTCACTCGTGAGAGGTTACTGTATATGCTTGAACAAGTGCTGGAAAGATTCTAAGATGAACTGCCTTCTGGGTGGTGGCTGCAGTGCAGAAGGCAGCGGGTTGTGATTAATGGATATTCTTTAACAACAGGAGTAGGATACCTCAAGGATTGCTTTTTGGACCATTGTTGTTTCTCATTTTCATAAATGACATCAAGAAGGCGTGATGTCAAAATTTGCAGGTGGCGTGAAGATTGGTAGAGTCGTTAATGATCACTGCCAAGTAGTGGACGATTTGAACAGACTTCAGCAGGGCCGGCTTCAGGGACGATCGAGCGGTGCGGCCGCACAGGGTGCCAAAATTTGAGGGGCGCAAATTCGCTGATTTACTGTCAATCTGAAGCCATTATATTGCAAAATGTGTTTAATTAATTTATTTCCTAAATAATATATTTTATTCTATCCTTCATTAGCTAGGCTACGAATCGATGAATCAAAAATATGACTTCGAGATCCACCTTGCAGCCCGATCTTGAACCTAATGACTTTCATGCATCTGGGCCAAGTTAAAACAGAACAGTTCAAGGGTGATACTAAAGTTTAAAATGTGGTGCGTAGACGTGGATACTTTTTTACCCAAACCCCGTCTCCACTGTGGAAATCAAAAAAGCTATCAGTCTCGAGAACAAATCGCTTCGTTCTCTAGAACGAAGCAGTCGCCTTGAAAAATATTGTATTCTTGAAATAGCACATAGATACAATTTCAAAATGGCAGCCCTTATTTTAAACGACAGAAGGCACACTAAAGTAATGTAATCGAAATATTAATTAAAAATAAAAAAAAATTAATTAAATGCTATTCAATAGCATCTATACTGCAGGAGGATAACTTGTGCATACGAGGGGGTATCAAAAACTTCGTACCCTTATAGCCCTAGAAAGGTGAAACTTAACGGGAACTTTAATCCTTTTCTATGTACTCTCCATGTCTTTCTCCCATCTATGGATCAGTTGTTTAATGTCTTTTTTATAGAAATCCGCACTTTTTGCCTGAGGCCACGATTCCACTTCATTGATGACCTCCTGAGACGAACCAAAGCGGCGTCCACGCAATGGTTTCTTCATTTCTCGAGACAAGAAGAAGTCTGACGGTGCTAGGCCAGATGAATAGGTTGGGTGCTTCACAGCCGCAATGGGCAACAAAGTTGGTGGTGGCAACGGCCGTGTGAGCCGGTGCATTGTCTGACAGAAGACGGACACCTTTGGTTAACATTCCACACCTTTTCACCTTAAAAGCATCGCGTAACTTTTTCAAGAGAATTCTGTAGTATTCTCCGATAAGTGTGGAACCACGAGTAGATTATCTGTCAGGATAACCTATTTTCTGTCTCAAACCACGGACAACATCACCTTCTTCTCAGATGGAGTGATCTTTGCCTTTTTTTGGGAGAAGGAGGTGTGCTTCCACTGCTTTGACCTGTCTTTAGTCTCCGGATCATACTGGTACATCCAGCATTCGTCATTTGACACCAACCGATCAAAAAAGTTTTGAACATCCGCATTACACAAATCCAACAGTTGGCGAGAACATTGCATTCGACATTTCTTCTGCAAAGGCGTCAGCAATCTTGGAACCCGTCCTGCGGAGACGATAGACATGTGCAGATGGTCATGTAAAATGCTGTCTGCGCATGTAGCACAGTGGTATCGTCACAGTCCTCCCCACACCGGGTGGAAAAGGCCCGGTTTCGAATCCCGTCGATGACGCGAGGAACTTTAATAGGCTTTTTTTGACTCCGTGGCTGAGTTAGTCCGTCTCAGGCGTAGATAGCAAAGTTTTCTCCCCAGAAACTGGAGTTTTTCGTCCAGCAAAACAGATAAATCGACCAGGGAACACACGCAATTAACAGACATAAGACACACAGCACGGCATATGAATTTAAATACAGTATTCATGTGGCGTAATGTAATAGTTTTTTTTTTTTTTTTGTCATGTGAAATGCTGTGGGCAGACCCATAACTAATTTCCACTGCATTTGCGATGAAATGAATTGTCACTCAGCACCAGTTTCTCAACGTTTGCAACAGTCTGTGGATGTTGATGGCCTTCCTTCTCTTGGCTCGTCAAAGACACTTGTACATCCGCACTGGAACTCCCGTTTCCACGTTTTTATAGTGTTATAGGTTGGAAAATTCTGCCCATACACAGCTTTCATTTCTTCGCCAATTTCCTGAGCTTTCTTGCTCTACAAATGCAGGAACTTGATTACTGCTCGATACTCCAATTTGTCAACCATAGCGTCCTTCCTCAGATTCCGGGCTCCATATCTGGTGTACGATCACCTACTTGAATGAAATTTCACATGTTAGTTATTGAATATGTAGACAACTTATATTAAGAACAGCATCTTCCTACTGATGTTTTATCTAAGTCAGGGTACGAACCTTTTGATACTTCGCCTATATGTACAGTTCGTCATACCATTGGCTATTATGTACACTGAGTTAGTCTTTCATTAGAAATACCCACCTCATACCCCATGGGTACATATTTTGCCCATCATACAGCCGGTACATGTTTTGGCATGGACTACACAAAGTGTTGTAGGATGTGCTGCTATAGTGCGACCCATGCCTTGCACAATGTGTCCAGTAATGCCCACACATTATCAGGTGGATGGTCGTAGCTTCTAACATCCTTTTTCAATAGGAAAAAGTAGGAAAAAAAACATTCGAAGTTTTGTCAGTAGGCCCAAATGCCTGTTGAAATTGGAAGAGTTGGGTGGGCATGGAGGACGAAGAATTCATTGTCATATTCCTTAAACCAGTTATCAACGTGCCCAGCCTTGTGGCATGGCGCGTTGGCTTGTTGACAGATTCTGGTGTTGTATGGATACACTATCATTATGAATGGGTATAGTTTGGAGGCAGCGAGAGAAAAGTAAGTGTTTCCATCGATCCGTTCATCAATGGTAATGAAAGGACCCAAGGTAGGCCATGAAAATAGTCACCAAACCATAACCACAGCCACCAGCCTGCCAAGCACTAATAGTGCATCCAGGTGGCATGGTTTCATGTTGCTTTCTCCAAATGCGGCTAGGCCAAATAGAGTTGGAAACGATATTTATCAGGCGACAGATTTACACATGTCGGTGGTCCAGTGTTGGTGCTGATGTGCCCATCAAGGCTCAGTTTCCTGTGTCTCGCGCTGAGCAGGGTACCCGTAACGACCGTCGACTTCCATAGCCAATAAAAGTTCATGTCCAGCGAACAGTCCATAAGAAACACTTACACAGCCATGATTTAAAAAAAGAAAAAAGAATCCTAGCAGGCAGTGGTACTTCGGCAATGCTAACTCTAGGGACATGATATTCCGGATCGTCACCGCCAAGAGGCGACATCGTTAATTCTTCAGTTATGACTGACGGTACTCCAACCCATTCTTCAGAGGATAGCGTAAACAACACACCTCGTCCTCTCCAAAATCCTGTCCACATCATTCTATCCAAAATCGGTAGCCAGGCCTTAACGTCTGAACAGGTATAAATCTGTCTTGAAAAAAGACTTATATAGCGATAAACAGCACAGAACTACCTTTCATCTTAGATGAACTAAAAGCAGCAATTGGTAGGACCAAGATAAATAAATGACCTGACCACTACACAGACCACTTACTAGAAAACAATAGGAATATTCCCTGACACATGCAATCAGGCAAATCTTAGCGTCATTGTGAAAAATCCGGAAAAACCGCTGATGGAGCCAAGTTCCTACAGGCCAATGGCACTTTTACCAATCCTAGTAAAACTATTAAAAAGATTACTACTATACAGGGTGATAACTCACTACTCTGCAGAAAACTTACAGTCCAGTAGCCAAGTTGAATTCAAACCAGGCAATTCGATTGATGCAATACATTATACAGTATAATAAGTCAAAGCTAAAAAAACACAGAGGATTTTGATTTGATTTGAGTTTTATTGGGACATCAGCAACTAGGGCTATAATAACCCAAAACCCACAAAAGATGACAGATAACAATAAAAAATTCGATGACTTAACTAATTAGGTCACTATTTCGAAATGTATAAGTTATGTAAATGTGTAAAAAAAGTATAAAGTTACATTTATACACAAGAGAAAAGGTTTATTGATTTTAAAAATATATAAACAGCTGACACATTGTCGTTGTTAGATAAATCTAACTGAAGGTATAAGGCTCAGTCAGATGAGTAAAACGTTAAAATATAAAACGTGTTCATGTCTATAACGTGGACACTCGCATAAAATATGACTTCAGTTTAAAAAATGGCACATTCCTCACACGTAGGAAAGTCATCTGTCCTCAGCTAAAAAACATTTCAGATAACCATGTCCTATGCGGAGGCGATCAAGAACAACTTCCTCCCTGCGGTTCCTGCGCAGACTAGACTGACAGCGTTGGATTACAAGCTTTAACTGATACAGCTTGGTCAGGACCTGCCCACGCCAAGATTGTTGCCAATGGGAGAGTAATTTCGAGTGTATTACCTGCCTGTAGTCTGTATAAGGGACTAACAGCCTACGACTACTCTTGGGTTCTAGTGATCTGGCTGCAGTGTCCGCCAGTTCATTCCTATTGATCCAAATGTGGCTTGCAATCCAGCAGAAACGAATGTGGAATGAACACTGTGAATGAGTCTGCTGAATTCGGGTCAGGGATGAGTGAAGATCATAATTCATTTCCAGTATACACCATACAGCTTTCGTAATTACGGGTTTTAATGTGATCCAAGGATATCTCTATAGCATACAACTCATCTGTGTATATGCTGCATTCGTGGGGAATCCTCCCAGATGTTACCTGGGAAGATAGCAGCAGATCCGACAGATAACTCTGATTTCGAGCCATGAGTAAAGACAGGGAAGAAGTCAGAGTATTCGATTCGGTGGGCAGCACAGAGTTGTTCGTAGTTGGTATGAATTGAATAGATACTTTGCATGGATTTATGCTGAGAAGCGGCTGTACGATTGAGGCTGAGCCATATGAAATTAGTGATGCCCTAATTGCAGATGATTCGTTATTAGAAAAACGTTTAAGCATAAAGGCAAGTAAGGCTCCCGGAGTGAATGGCATATACCCTGTAGTTTTGAGAGAGAGCACGAGGGAGTGTATTGAACCATTTGTAGAGACGGGATACATTTAAATAAAGGTGATGCAAGGGTTTTGCTAGTATTATTGAGGATACCTTAAGAGTTCAGGGAAACCGCTAGTTTGGAGGGACAAGGGCTTTGACTAATATCTGATGATATTGGTCAACATATCTGATGATATTGGTCAAAGCCCTTGCGTATATCTCATGAGTTCTTGTTTTTTACTGCAACAGATCATATTAGCAAGATGTTCTAAGGGCAGAAACGGTCAAATGAGAGGTAGCAAATGCCAGGGAAGTCTTAATTGTTTATACAGTAATTACAGTAATGTCAGAAGTGGTGTCAATAAAATTAGTGAATTCGAACTGCTGGTTAGGACACGTAACGCTTACATAATAGGGGTTACTGAAACGTGGTGCCACCCTGAGATAGGGGATGATGAGTTAAAGTTCGGTATGTGTAATGTATTTAGGAAGGATAGGGAAGGTGGGGTCATGCTTCTTATCAAAAGCAGCCTGTGAGCGACGAAAGCTTTCTCGGATTCAGATGTTTCGAATGCTAGTATAGAATCTGTATGGTGTGAGATAGTTGGAAGCAAAGGTATTATGAGAGTGAGAGTAATCTAGAGGCCAGGTGATTGTGAAGATTATGATGAGAATCTCTATATGCAAATGGAATGGGCAATTAAGTCCATTGGGTGATGACAATTTGCCTCTAATTGATTGGAGCAAATGGGAGGGAAACTCCACATGGGGAACAAAATTTTTTAATCCATTAGATGATTGCTATTTGTATCAACATGTCAGGGAAAGTATTAGGGAAAATAATACTCTAGATCTCATCATCATCCATGAACCAGATGACATAACAGGGCTGACAGTAGAGGAACCAGTAGCAGGAAGTGATCACGGAGTTCTACGGTGGATGATGATGAGAGAGGTAGCAGCAGTAAAAGGCAAAGAAATGGGTTTTAATTTCAGAAAAGGAAATTACAACGGCTTCAGGTGCTACATGGCTTCTACTAAATGGGTACATATCGCATAGAGACCGAATACAATTGAATTATGGTATACCTTTGAAACATTAATCACAGAAGCCTTGAATGCTTATATAACATTTAAAAAACACTCCACGAGGAGGATTCCAAGTTGGATTAATAATGAAGTTGCCAAATTACTTGGGCAGAAAAAGACAGCATGGAAAAGTTATAGAACAATAAAAAGTACTGAAGCCTATAACAGCTACAAATTGATCTGTAATAGTGCCACAGAAAAGGTTAGGCTGGCAAAGGCAGATTATGAGAAATTACTGGCAAACAAGTGGGGTGGAATAAGGAATTCTTCACATATATAAATGCAAAGCAGAAAAGAACAAACCAGATTGGACCTTTATGTAATGGATGTGGGATAATATTAGATACCCCAGTTGAAGTTGCAGATGAACTCAACAGTTACTTTGCATCGATATTTACAGAAGAAAAGCCCTTCACGTCAATGAGAAAATATGGAAGCGAAGTTGAAAAATATGTAATTAGTGACACTGAAATTTCCCATGATTATTTAATGAAAAACCTTTCGAGCCTACAGGCGAGTATGGCTCCTGGGGTTTATGGTATGTATTCCCTATAATTTTAAGAGAGGCGGCAAGTGAGTTCATTGAACCTTTAATGAGGGCATCACTGGACTCAGAAGAGATTGAGTTCGATTGTTTGGTTTGATTTAGTTTCGGTTTTTATTGCGCAAATGTGACTATGGCCATGAAACGGCAAGTCCAACAGCTGAATTGTAAAAGTGCTAATGCATTGCCAATACATAAAGGCGGTTCTAAGAGTGTAGGGCAAATTACCGAGAGGTCAGTCTAACTTCAGTAGTAGGGAAAATCATGGAGGCAATGATCAAGAGTGAAATTAAGGATCATTTAAATAGAAAAGGAATTCTGAAGAATACGCAGCATGGTTTTGTAAACGGAAAATAAAGATTAACAAATCTGGTTAGCTGTTTTGACAAGGTTACTCATGAACTTGATTTCGGGAATAATTTCAACATTGTTTATTTAGATTTAAGCAAAGCATTTAACTCAGTCCCACATGAGCTGTTACTTTATAAGCTGGAAAAGGTTGGAACCATAGGGAAAATCGTTAGATGGATAGCAGGATGGCTTCAGGGAAGGAGGCAGAGGTTGCGATAAATTCCTCAGATTATTTTTCATATCGGGTTAATGGAAGAAGTGGGGTTCCTCAAGGACTCAGGTCTTTTCCAGCCGGAGTGGAGAGCGCGGCGACCCTACCAACTGTGCTACCCACGAGTGCTGACCACTGTTGTTTTTGATTTTTTTAAATGACATCGATGAAGGGATAAAGGACGTGATGTCTAATATTGGGACCACTGTTGTTATTGGGGTTTTAGGAGCATTGGCGACTAAGGCCATGCTGCCCGATATGTATTGTTGGTAAATTTCTTGTTTCCTGCAGTCGATTTTCTGTTTGCTATACGAAAAATCAGAGTTTCAGGGAAGAAAAAAAAAGACCGATTAATTCAACCACGTTTTGAAAAAGATCCATAAAAATTCCTCTCGTCATCGGCGGGATTCGAACTGAGGTCTTTTCCACCCGGTTTGGAGAGAACGGCGATCATACTAACTGCTACCCACGAGGGTCGACCACTGTTGTTTCGATTTTCTTAAATGACATCGATGAAGGGATGAAGGGCGTGATGTCTAAATTTGCAGCTGATCTAAAGATCGGCAGAATAGTTGAATGATCACCGCCAAGCAGAACGTTTTCAGAGTGACTTAGATAGACTTCAAGGATGGTCAGTAAAATGTCAGCTAAGCTTTAATTCAGCAAAATGCAAGGTCTCACACGTCGGGAACAGCAACCCAAAAATAACTTATACACTTTGCGGAGTTGAACTGAAGACAGTAGTGGAAGAAAGGGACTTGGGAGTTACGATACGGTCAGACATGAAGTTCTCCGAGCATTGTAGACAGGTTGTACGGAAGGCCTATGGTGTCCTCTCAATGATTTATTGAGCTATTGCTAGTTAAGGACATCTTAATCCCATTATATAAGGTTATTCTTAGACCACAATTGGAATACTGTGTTCAAGTATGGAGACCGCACCTAAAATAGACATTATGTTTCTTGAAATGGTCCAAAGACGGGTAACTCGCCTGGTAAGTTGGGCAAAAGGGCGTCCATATGAGGAAAGACTCGGAATATGTGTGGGTGTTGCACAACCTGGAAACTAGGCACCTTACAGGAGACTTGATTGGGGTGTTTAAGGCTCTGAAAGGCAAAAGGAAAATGAATGAGGGCCAAATTGTCACTATAAATAATTCTAGCACTAAGAGCGATAAATTCAAGTTATGGAGGGAGATGTTTAGACTGGATTGCAGGAAGTTTTATTTTAGCCAGCGAGTTATAAATTACTGGAATAAGTTACCTACATTGGTGGTTGAGGCTGACAGTTTGGGGAAATTCAGAGGTCAGATGGATAGTTAGCTACTGGAGGTGGGAAACGCATAGCTTGTCTATTTCTTTTTATTTTATTAATTATTTATTTTATTTTATTTATTATGATTATTATTATTATTAATAGTAGTAGTAGTAGAGAAAGCAAGAAAGATGCAAGAAAGCAAGAGAAAGCAAGACGATGTAAGAAAGCAAGCTTATGCAGCATCAGCAAAAAAAAAAAACCTCCCATTTCACCCCTCCATTCTTTCCAAATGCCTGTCCAGCTCAGCCCTAAATTTATAAAGGCTATCAACTTCCACAATAAAAGATGGAAGTCTGTTCCACCAATCAACCACCAGCTGGCTAAAGACAAATTTCCGCACATCCATTCTACAACTGTCTTTCCTCAATCTATGCCCCACCTCAGGTCCTTAATCTGAGCCAGAGGAAGAATCCCATCAGCATCCCGCTTGCTCAACCCATTCAAAGCTTTATACACCTCACTTAAATCGCCTCGCAGGTGCCTACTATCCAGGTGCTACAATTTGCAGAATTTAAGCCTCTCTTGGTAAGAGTACCCCTTTGTTCCCCTCACCAATCTTGTTGCCCTTCTTTGTACTCGTTCTAGCAACTCTACATCCTTCTAAAATGAGGCCTCCAGACCTGTACACAGTACTCTAGGTGTGGCCTGACTATTGCCTTGTACAAAGGGATAATCACCTCCCTGTTCCTGCTAGCAAAATTCCTATATATCATTGACAAGACTTCATGACCTGCCCTCGCAGCCCGTCTGCACTGATCAGCGAACTTCATATTCGACTGCACAATTACCCCCAGGTCTTTTACACTTTTCACTTCCTATATATCATTGACAAAACCCCATGACCTGCCCTAGCAGCCTGTCTGCTTTGCTCAGAAAATTTCATATCTGACTGCACAATTACTCCCAGGTCTTTTTCATTTTCTACCACCTTACGTGTAGTACAACACAGTTGGTACGTTTCTCTTAGGTTATTGCTATCCATAAGCAGTACTTTGCATTTGTCAATGTTAAACTTCAGTTGCCACTTCTCAGCCTATTTGCCCAACTTATCTAGATCCAGTTCGAGTAGCATACTGTCTTTACTGTCGTTAACAACCCTGCCAACCTTTGTATCATCCGCAAACTTGGACGTCATTAATCCTGATATACCTTCATCAATATCATTGATGAATACACAAAATAACAATGGGCCTAGCACCGAACCCTGGCGAAGTCCACTAATAACATTTGTCCACGAAGAGCAGTGTCCATTGATTACCACTCTCTGTAGTCTCCCACTCAACCGCCCATTTATCCAATGTAGCAACATCCCCTTAATACCATTCTGCTCCAATTTGTACAGCAGTCTTTCATGTGCAACAGTATCAACAGTTTTTCTGAAATCCAAACATATGATATCAAAATTATTTTTGACATTCAGTTCCTTTCAAATTGATCAGACAAGACCTTCCTTTAATAAACCCATGCTGTGTCTGAATTATTGCTGCAGTCTTGTCTTGATGATCCTGCAATGTATCTTTAACCAGTGACTCCATTATTTTACCTGGAACAGAAGTCAAAATAACGGGTCTATAATTATTTGCGTCACCCTTTGAACCCCCTTTGTGAATTGTGAATTGGTGATACATTTGCACACCTCCAGTCCATGGGAACCTTCCCTGAGTCCAAGGAAGCTCTCATAATTATGGCTAGGGGTTTGCATAATTCCTTTGCTGCCTTCTTTAATATAACTGGATAGATCTCGTCCACTCCAGGTGCCTTCCTTATGTTTAACTTCACGTAGCTCCCTGTTAGAGTTTGATAAACTTCTGGCACTCCCCTCATTGAATAACTCCTCATGTGTGAATGTAGATGCGAAATACTTATTCAGTTTATCAGCTACCTGAGCATGATCATCAATAGTCAACCCATCTATGTTAAGTGGTCCAATCTGATTCATCCCCTTTCTTCTAGAGTTTACATAAATAAAGAAGTCTTTGCTGTTTTTCTTTGCATCCCTTGCCATGGATTTCTCGTAATCTGCCTTCGTCTGCCTAACCTCCTTTGTGACTTGATTACAGAGTAGTTTATACTTGCCATAGGCTTTTGTGTCACCTGATACTTTATATGCATTCCACACATTTTTCTTCTCTGCCACGAGCCTTATTAATTCATCTGACATCCATTTAGGCCTAAACCTTGAACAGTATTTCTTAGTTGGGATGAAAAGCCTAGTAGCCTCCAAAATTAAGTCCCTGAAGGCTTTCCATTTAGAATTCAACGTTGGTCACATCATCAGTTGATCCCATTGTACAGAATTTAAAAACTGTCTGACACCTCTGTAGTCACCTTTACGAAAGCAAAAGCCTTCCCTTTGCCCCTGATGGTAGTTACATCTTTAAGTAATTCTCACATCAGTACATTGTGATCACTGTCACCCAGTGGTTCCTTTATCTGCAAATTCTTAATGCATGAATAATCACTGCTGAATTATCTTACTATTATTATTATCTTTACTTAAATTATTATTATCTTACTACTTTTTTTTTGTTTGGTTGGTGCAGCATAAGCCTTAGGCTTCCTTGCACCATATGGCCATAATACTAATACATGTACTTTTCTTTCTTGCAAAAAATGTCTGATACGTTCTACTTCGCTAGAGTTAAAAGTTGTTATTGATAAAATTTGCATCTGTAAATATCACAAATGGAAATTCTTGCTAATACAGTATATGCAACTGGGGTGAGCATTCTAGCTGGTGCAGTGGTGTTAAGGCTCCCCACATACATACAAAGAACCTTGTCAGTACGTATTTTCGTTTATGAGGCAGTTGCAATTTATGTTATGATTATGGCTATTTCCTTTATAAAACAGATAGATGCTGACCCCTTTGACCAGAGGCCAGAATTGAAAGCTAAAACCGTATGAGTGGCAATATAATGTTTGCAGCAGGGTTAGGACTTGGACACGGCTGTAGGGATGTATGACTTGGTAATTTATTTTATGTACTTGCAGTTGGATCCCAC
Organism: Mastigoproctus giganteus; assembly: GCF_048544385.1. Lineage (NCBI taxonomy): Eukaryota > Metazoa > Arthropoda > Arachnida > Uropygi > Thelyphonidae > Mastigoproctus > Mastigoproctus giganteus. The sequence continues at coordinate 44,223,924 of NC_143585.1, forward strand.
TTTTTGTGATGATATTGATTGTGGTGATCTTTGCCAGTGCTATTGAGGTGTTTTATTTGATAGTAACAATCATCATGAACTCCAAGTTGAGAATGGATAACAAGTATGCGCATGAATCAAACGCATTGGTGAATTACGTTATCCTTTATATTTTGTGGGACACATTATAATATAAGCTATACAATTGTTTCGTTCAAATAGAGTCATTCACCAGTTCAAATGACTGGTATATAATATGCAATGTATGTGGTCTTACTTCTTTAAAAGAAGCATTTAATTTTAAATAAATACTTAGATATCTAGGAATGATCTATTCTTGCAGTACTATTAGGTAGTTTTATATTTTCTCTTAAAGATAACTAGTATTAAAACTGTTTTTAAATATTTTATAATATATTAGCATGCTTATGTTACTATTTATCAAAAAATACCATAGGTGTAGTCTAAAAATTGATTTTCTGTATTTTATTTTATTATAATTATATTTATTTGAACGAATGCTGTTTAAAGCTTAATTTATTTCATTTAAAGGAAATAAAAATAATTTATAAAAACTTAAACCTGAAAAGGTAATAAAGTTTAACTATTATTATTAATGTATATTTGCATAATATAAAGGAATTTATTTGATATGAATATAAGATATTAAAATACACAAAAATGGTAGCAAACTCCACCCTTCAAAGTTTTTGCTCCATAGAAAAGGGGGGCGCCTCCGTAGCCAGGTGGGAAGGAGCAGCAGTGCATAGCACACGCTTCTTGATTAGACCGGGGTTCGAGCCCATCACCACCAAATACGGAGGATGCGGAAAGGTCAGGGAATGACCACCGCATATCCCGGAGCAATATGGCCTTAGTTGCTAATGCTCCTAAAAACCAAATAACAAACAACAACAACAACAATAGAAAAGGGGGAAAAAAGCAAAAAACCGGGTTATTCCTTTAGGTTAGAAAGCTGAGTTTGTTCACAGCAACAGAACGATCACTTTGTTATGCAATATCTACATCTAAAAGTAGTGTTCGTGGCAGTGATATTGTAAAAGAAAGCTCAGCAAGAAGTGTCTATTCAAATATATAACTTTCGGGGTGTGTTCTTCTCACGTAAATCAAATACTTGCACATTGGAGGAGTGGATTCGATAGACAAAGAAATCGCCGTGATCACTATATGGCGAAAATGATAAAAAAGAAAGAGAGAAGAATGTCAATTCTTTCTTTCTTTTTTTCTTTACGCTTTGATCACACTGACATTCTCCAAGTTTGACAGTTATATGGAAAAACTCGGTGAATTCAAAGGAAAAATCAAGTTCGTATCTTGGTGACAACTTTAACAAGAAAACTATTCACAACCAAGATTTAAATTTCTAGGGACATGGCATTTTACTTACAAGAATATTTGGGTCAAGTAATCTTGGACGATGGTTTTTCTTCACTCCTGAATCGTTGGCCTCATAAAAAAACGAATAAGTAGCAAAAAAACTTATATGTTTAAAGTACCTGATGAGAAAATTAATTTCCCTGTTATGTTCTTCAGGTTTCAGCCACTTTTCAAGTTCCAGTTTAAAAATACTGGATATTATTTTTAAAATATTTAAGTTTCGTGTTAATTATAAAAATGTATTATTATTTATGCTTATTTTGTCTGAGGTGCTCTTATAAACAGGGATTAAAATTAAGATGAATCTTAACAAAACATCTTTTCTAAGATATTTTCTAATAAACTTCCTGATTTACTGGACATCGATACTATAAGTATTATTGTTTTAATGAAAACTGAAGCATTATATTTGTAGTTTTAAAAAAGTATAATTTTTCACAGTGATAATAACGTGACATTTGCTTTTCTTCATTGTTATTTATTTATTTTTTCAATTTATATATCTTAAAATTATCCAAAATGTTGAAAAGGTCTTCATATAATTTTTTTAAAAAATGGCGCCTCCTTTATTTCAGAAAATTGTCCTCAAAATTTTCTGAAGTACAGGGGGCACTATAATCATCATTATCTAGACTACAAAATGCTTTCCAACGTTGCGATTTTCGTGGAGAATAAATTTCTTCATGGGAACTTGTGATCCCGTATTCACTAGCTAATGTTCTAATAAATTTAACCCTATAATTAAAATCGATGTAATTAATTAAATTATATGAAGTTTCCATCTGTTCTGCACCAGATGTACAAACTTTAAATGCAAATTTGACCTAGTTCATAGTGTTCTCTTGAGATGTATTTGCCTGTTTAACTACGGATCATAAATAAACCACACAAAGCAGCAATCTGAGATATTAGATTTAAAATGTACTCATTAATATTCATTGGATGGGACATTACTTAAGCTGAGTTCTTTAAGAGACTTTTAAATATCCCTTTCTAAATAAACGTCAATTAATTAAGAAATTTTCATTTTAACAATCTTCAACATAAATTTGAATTCTTCGGGACAGTTAATCAAAAAGAATGGTGATATTTCAGCAATCATACATTAATTTAAAATATTATCTAAAGTATTGTTCTCCTCTAGCGCTGATAAACATTATTTCTTCCTTTTCCTTTCTTATTTCTGAATTAAAAATATTAATTTTATTAAAATAAACCTTTGGATACGAATAATAATTAAAAGTGTGATAAGATCATTAACATTTTAAAGTCCAGTGAGAGTGTCATCTTTTAAAAGAAGGTACTGGAGCATTTTGAAATTCCCCTAACGTGAATATGAAAGAACAGTCTTCAGATGGTGAGTTCTACAGTAATCGATTAAAAATAAAGGAACTATGAACTGCAACTCTTTTAATTTGAAATTGCTGTAGTCTTTCAGCTAACATTTTTCTCTATCAATAACAGATGTTAATAATTTGCATTAAATAATAACCGCATAAATAAATAAAAAACTAACTCTAATTCTATAATTTTCATATATTTATTTATGCAGGCTATTCGTAATGTACACTGTCTTTCAAAAGTATTGGGATACACTTAATTTTGAAGAAAATGGGTTTTTATTAATGAAATTAATGCAATGTTATTTTGGCACATATTTGGCCTAAATAACGGCATTGATCCTTTGTGGAAGGCTTTTGAGGAACTAGATGGGGCTTAGTGTGACACCTTTCATTTAATAATGCAGTGTTCATCGCAGCAGTCAACGTGGGTAAAATTAGTTTGACCTCATCGAGTGCTGCAGCTTCTCCCAAAAATATTCTATTGTTTTTAAATCAGGAGTCTGGTAGGACCCCGAGATTTTCAATATCTATTTTTGATCACCAATGAGAAAAAGGCTTTCTGGGTTGGGGATGATCAACAAAATTCTTTACAATCTCCGACCTAAGGTACAAAATGAATGAACTAAAGTGTCCTTTCTCATAAAACATGATGTGTAAACAAGTATCAGTAGTTTCATTTAATAACTACTTAAAAAGCCTGGCTTTAAAGAATAGAGTAGTAACATATGAACATGAGATGTCCAGCTCTATAGAATTGATAAAGATTCTTAGGAGTTGTCCACAGTGTCAATACGCTATGTGACATTGAAAGTTTTCGACACTACGAGCAGTGGACTCAGGCCGAACCATAAAAATCAGATCTGCACCATGATTCTTCTTCTATTGTTGAGCCGATTCACTATGGAAAATCAGATCTGCACCATGATTCTTCTTCTATTGTTGAGCCGATTCACTATGGGAAATCAGATCTGCACCATGATTCTTCTTCTATTGTTGAGCCGATTCACTATGGAAAGTAGTACCTTCGGATTTCCTCCCCACCCGAGCTCTATCAAGGTTTGAACATTGTGCAGTGATAGGTGCTGCTTCACAGTACCACTTGCAGGAAGTGGTACTGTGAAGTACCTCTTTTAGGTATGTCCGTTGGTATTACATAGGACTTGTAACTCTCTGTCACGAAAACCAAAAGATGAAATTGTGCAGCCTTCTAAGCACAGTGCATGCAACCATGGAGAGGGTCCCCTTGACATCACCAGTGATGAGTTTATACCGTAGTGAGCTCCAAGTACTTAGAATCAGTGAGGCTCCTTTACTAAGGTTAGTACAAATCGCAAAATAAAATGTTATTATATCGTGTGTGTGTGTGTGTGTTGAATAAAACACAACACAAAATAAAATGTATGCATTTGATGCCCTTTACCTTCTGATGCCCTCGGCATGAAGGGGTAAGCCCATGAGGAAAGAGAGCCCTTTGTGGAATACCGTCAGGTTTTGTAAGGATATCAGGATAGTCGATTTCCATCTGATAATTTCCTTGGACTACCGCATCGTGGTTTAGTTATTTTATCGTCTTTTCTCATAATTCTCTTCCAGACTTTGGTCACTGTCTTTTACAAGTTCAAACGGTCTGTGTGCCATGAAAACAAATTAGTGATGCAGAACCTAAAATCACTCTTTTGAATTCTAAACTCCTATTAGCGACTGCTGCTATCTCTATCACTTCCATATCTGCATATGCCCGGTTCGCATCGTTTGTAACCTTAGATAGAAGTGATAATACACTTCTGGAAGGACAGTGTATAGAGTGCGGATAGAGAATTTCATAGCCCTCGCGAATAGCATAATTGATTTACTCACCGACCTGCCAACATCGGGTGGAAAAGACCTGGGTTTGAATCCAGTCAATGAAAGGAGGAATTTTTATGGGCCTTTTTCACAACGTGGCTGAGTCCATCTCAGGCGAGGGCAGCATGGTTTATAGTCCCGAAAACATGGGTTTTCGTTCAGAAAACAGAAAATCGATCCCAGACATATGGCCTAAGTTACTGACGCGCCTAGAACCCTACAATAACAACAACGAGAATGTCATAAATGCTTGGTGTATCCAGCCTAATAGACAATCTGGTTCCCAGCACATGTCAAAGATGAAAAATATTTTTTGTCATGACAAGATAAACTCTTATTAACTTTATTCACACCTTGGCCGAGTTAGTTGGCCTCGGGCAAAGGTTGTATAGTTTTCCCTTTCGAATGACTTGAGATTTTCATCCCGAAATACTAGCCAACCAATATAGAACACAAGTAATTCAGAAGTTATTGACAGCTTTCGGACAGCTGCTTTCCCGAGTGTAAATTCTAAATAACCCAACTGACCCTCACTGAAATAGCGTAGCTGTCTGTTTAGAATTGTATTTTTTTTAACTTCTCTAGTCTTACATCGCCGTCCTGATGAACTTGAAATTATTTATCGTTATTCTTCTTCCAAGCACATCAAAAAGTTCAAAGAAAAGGGAAATCTTTTTTTTTTATATATATTATTACAGATTGAATCCATTCGTAACAGCTACTTATGTAAATTATTGCAGTTTTAAATAATGTCCTGTGAGTAATTTTCTGTACTTCCGGTTTTATATTATTTTTTAAGTGACATTTTGACAGCAATTTATTTCACATATTTAAACAAATAAAAGACCTTCATTTATAAAACATTAATTAATTCTTTAATTGAAACTTGTGAGGATAATTAAGAAGTACAAAAAGTCATTAACATGCAAATTAGTGTTGAATAAATTGCTTCGAAACAGCGCTACATTAATATCTTAATGGGATGATGAAAGAAGGAGTTATAAACGAAATTGTTTTCCTTGTTTATTAGTGTGAAAGTAGAATATTGAGAGACGTCACATACCTTGATTTTCGTGCATCTGACTTACCACAAAAAAACGTTAAATTGTGAAAAATATAAACCCTCCACCACTTCTAATTATAATTGAGTGAATCATAATTTTACTGAGGAATAACTCCATTAATTTTTAATAATATTGTCATGGAATAAATTATATACCGCGAGATATTTCGCTACTTTCCAATATGCAAATACCTTACATAAAATATCTAAATCGCCATAAGCAATTCGGTAACTTTGTAGGGTACCAGCTAATTTTATAAATTATTTATATCCCCACAGAACGTTATAATTCTACAAATGACAAGAACCTTTTCATCCATTATACATATATATCTCAGAGGAATCTTCGTACACTGCTCAAAGTTTATTCTTAATCGACTAACGCATTGATCTTTCTCAGTGAATGTCAATACCAAGCAACATGCGAGAATCTGGGAAATTAGATTCTTTTTCAGAATAAAGTCAATTTACAATGTTTAAAAATCAAGGATAACTGTGTCTCATTTAACAATCATTTCGAATTACATCTTATATTCAAATTATAAAGAGGTAGGTCCTCCTTCAAAACCTGTAGCTTAAGGGAAATTAGATTCTTTTTCAGAATAAAGTCAATTTACAATGTTTAAAAATCAAGGATAACTGTGTCTCATTTAACAATCATTTCGAATTACATCTTATATTCAAATTATAAAGAGGTAGGTCCTCCTTCAAAACCTGTAGCTTAAGGGAATTCGTATTTTGGCTTATTTCGCTCATTGCATTTAGGTTTCAGTCTGTAAAAGACTGTTATGTATGTAAACTATGTGTTCTCTGTAATCGGTTTACGGGAGGTAAAATCACAGTTACCTGGAGAACAATGCGACAAAATTATACTACACTCAGCCACGCATACATTGTGGCAGAGTTAGTCGGTCTCAGCTATGAGGACTTGGAATGCTGCATGCTTTTATTCACGTTATTACAGCTAGTTGGAAAAACTACTTTAGACATGTTTTTTATGTGTAAACATCCTTGACGGCTACCTACTAAATTTCGGATGGTAGTAAAATCAATTTGTCACGATTTTGCGACGCGGAAATGGCGCATTTGACGTAATTTCGTTTAATAACAAAGAAAAAACGTAGTAGGGAGAGGAGATCGCGCAAAGGATCATGGGAAACGACCTTGGAGCTCAACAAACCAGCTTGTTGGGGGAAAAACGTTTATGATTCGGGGCATACCACTTAAGTGACTTTGGGCTAACCATTACCACCGGTGGCAGAAACCTTTTGATAACCAGAGAAATGGATATCTTGAGGGCAGTGATCTTGGATGTGTTCAGAGCTGGCATAAACCAGCTCAGAGCATATCGAAGACCACTACATTACATGCGCCTCAACCTTACTAGTTGAAGCGCATGTAATATACACTGTGCTGCCACTTTATTAGGTATACCCCTGCTGTGCACACAAATGGTTTGTCCCAGACCGTTGCAAGTCGCATGACCACAGTTGTGGATATAAATGCAGAAGAACAACCTCTCTAGTATCAGTTAAGCGTACAAACCGTAGCAAGAATGGGGAAAAGGAGTGATCTAACGGACTTCGAACGTGGCATAGTAGTAGTTGCAAGACGTACTGGACAAAGCATCTCTGAAACGGCAGTTCTCCTAAACTTTTCACGCACCACAGTTTCAAGGGTGTATCGAGAATGGTGCAACGAACAGAAAACATCCTCTCAACGGCACTCCTGTGGAAGAATATCGCTTGTTGATGAGAGAGGTCAGAGGAGGATGGCTAGAACTGTGCAAGCAAACAGACGTGCCACAATGTCTCACATCACGTCGAATACAACCTTGGTGCGCAGAACAAAATATCGCAACGGACCACTAGTCGCACTTTGTCGCAAATGGGCTACAACAGCCGACGGCCACATCGCGTACCTTTGTTATCAATGAAGAATAAGGGAGCACGCCTCATGTGGGTACAGCAACACCAGCACTGGACTATCGAGGATTGGAAAACAGCTGATTGGTCTGACGAGTCGAAGTTCCTCGTGCATCATGTTGATGGAAGGCTCACAATTTGGCGAAAACAATATGAATCCATGGACCCGTCATGTCTGACAACTACTGTGCAAGGTGGTGGGGGCAGTGTTATGGTGTGGGGAATGTTTTCTTGGCACACGTTGAATCCATTGATACCCATATATTCACGCCACATCGTACCTAAACATCGTTGCTGACCAAGTGCATCCGTTCATGTTGACAGTTTATCCTCAGCCAGATGGTTACTTCCACCAGGATAATGCGCCGATGCACAAAGCCCGAATCACTATGGAATGGTTCCAGGAACATGACAATAACTTTTCTTTGCTGCAGTGGCCGTTCAGTCCACGGATCTCAATCCTATTGAACATCTTTGGGATGAGCTGGAAAGGGCTGTTCGCTGCAGGCCTACACCCCCGTCGAATCTTAAAGAAATGCGTAGCACAATCATGTCTGCATGGTACTCCATTCCTGCACAACGTTTTCAGCATCTTGTTCAATCCATGCATAGACGAATTCAGGCTATTTTGAAGGCTAAAGGAGGCTTAATAAAGTGTACCTAATAAAGTGGCAGCACAGTGTAGGCGTTACAGTACCCGTCTGTATTGCTGAAGCAGTTGTATATTTCCATCAAGAAACGAATCATAAACGTTTTTCCGCAACCAGCTGGGCCGGTGAAGAATATTTGAATCGGTTCGCGAGTGGGAAATAACAGACTCCAAATTACATGCACGAGTAGAATCTCTGAGTTGGTTGAGCGTGGCGAGGTTCAGATCCTCATTCATCTCGCTGTTTGGATGAATGTAAAAGTTTCGAAAGGGATGTTCTCGCAGACGCATTACAAGGCTATGCAGGTCATTACCGCATGCTTTGTCAGGATCACCGTCGTCGTTGTCTTGACACATTGTCTTACATATTTCAATCGTTTTGCCAATGTCCAAGTCCGATTCATACAATTTACGATCTGGAATGGGCTCTTCATTGTCATCTTAGATCTTGTAATAATTCATCTCTGACAGTATCTCTGTTTCCTCATTGCGAAATGAAATGTGCAGCGTTACCATCTGGCCCTTGTACTCGTTGAGATACTGAGCCAAGTCATAGTTTCGATAGTGGATACTGTCGTTTCTTGCACATCTCGTTAGCGCTGCAGGTGTAATTTGTGACAAAGCATGGCAGACTAGCATGATCCAACATAATAGTAACATGATAGTATGATTGTAACAGTACAAATACTTGTATTGTACTGTCGCAATCATACTATTCAACAAATGGCTACAATCAAATGGGTAATTAGACTATTGGCCTAACCTTTTCCAAATGTTGATTCGGTAGAGTAAGCAGCGGGCGTGTGTATCCTATTTATCACTAACATTGATTCAGTAGAGCAAGTAGCGGGCGTGAGCATAAATTACATCTTTCATGATTTCAGTTCTAGCTGTTCGAAATTTAGTAGGTGTCGTCAAAGATGTTTTCACATAAAACATCTTTCGTGCGTACAAGTACACACGCGATTTTTTTTTCTTGGAGTACACCAATATCCCTACAGCTTAAATCTATCTCTTCCTGATTAATATCGTTCGTCGGGAAAGATGAGGATCTCGAGTAACGCCGAGCTAAAGGAGTGGATCCGAAAATCTGCGATGATTTTGCAGCTCACACTAAAATATATACTTTACTATATATATATAGTTTCAAACTTAATGCATAAAATATACAGCGAACGACGAGGACGCCAGACAATGAGGAGGAGGATGTCCTACGTCTTGCTTAAGGCAATCCGAGTACGAGTACTCGAGCGATAGGCCAACAATTGGGTATTTCCCAATCCACTGTATGGAGGATACTGTCAACAAACCAAATGAGTTCATACCATCTGCAACGCGTCCAGTCATTGGAGCCTGAGGATTATCCACTCCGGAGGACTTTTGCTACTTGGTTTCTTCAACAGAAACGGTTCGCAAATGCTGACCTCCAGCAGGATCGCTGTTCACGCGACCTCCCGTTCAACGTCCTCTACCGCATGACGAAGGCATTTCGGACCCTGCAATGCTATGTGATTCCGATTCGTCTTTGTGCCCCCTACACCTCCTGCAAGTTTGTCGCACTGGTAGTGAATCACCTTGTATACATTAAGATAGAAACCTTAATTTTATTGAAATTATCCACCTCAAGGTTAGATGAAAGTTTGTTCTAACAATTAATCACTCTCTAGCTTTAAAGCAAATTTCCACGCATCTGTCCTTCAGCAATCATTTTTCAGTTTGAGTTTATGCCTCCGTATGTGTGTTTTTCAGGAAGAAATACCATCAACATTTAATTTACTAAATTCAATTAAACTTTGAAACACTTCGATGAGGTCTTCTCGCAGGTGCCTAGTTTCCCAGGGTTCAATTTGCAAAACTGAACTGCTTCATGATAAGAGTACCCTTTTGTGTCCTTGACTAATCTTGTTTCTCTTCTCTGTACTTTTTCCAACAGATAAATATCCGTCTTAAAATCGGGCTTACAGATCTGCATGCAGTACTCAAGACGTGGCCTAACCATTGCCTTATACAATGGGATAATCACCTCCTTCTCCTTTCTGGCAAAGTTACTGTATATCATTTACAGAACTCCATGAGCCTTTCTTGCAGCCCACTGCCCTACTCAAAGAACTTCATGTTGGACTGTACAATTACTCCTAGGTCTTTCGTTCTCCACCACCTGGAGTGCGCTAATACCCATTTAATTTATTTCTCTGGTGTTATTACCCATATGCAGTAACTTGCAATTACCAATGTTAAATCTAAATGTCAATTTTTTATACTTCTTTTTGCAATAGTGTACCTTGATTCCTGTCATCTACGAACTTAGACCTTCATCAATACAATTACTATTTTCAGTATTCTTATAAAATGAGTCAACAGAAAGTAGAAGATGCAGAAATCTGAAATTTCCACCCTCTGTTATGTCCCAGACATTTCTTATTTCCAAAGCAGAAGGTAAGTGCCTTGAGAACAGAACTTTGCAAGTGATTAAGATTCACTGTAAAGACGTAGTTCGATCTCTAATATCTGAACGTTAGAGGAACTTGTAGAGGCCTAAAGCCATATTGCTCCTTGTATATTGTCTGTAAATTGCGTATTACGTATTCTGAAGTTGATTTTCTGTTTGCTGGGCGAAAACCCCGAGTTTCCCGGAGAAAAAACCATGTTACCCTTGCCTGAGACTGACTAACTCAGCCACGTTGTGAAAATGGCCCATAAAAATTTCTCCCTTCTTCAAACTCAGGTCTTTTCCACCCGGTGTGAGGAGGACGGCGATCCTATCAACTGTGCCACCCACAAGAGCCAAAAGATTTGTAGAGGAATATAGGGCAAAGCAAATCGCCTAGAGTTTGACTAATTCTTCCTCTCCTGGATATTGCAAGAATTTTTTTCGGTACGAAGGGTATTATTTATAAAAGAGAATGGGCCTGTGGCACTGGTTTCCATAGTTATGTTTGCATTTCTGTATGTATGTACCTTTCTTGCTGAGGAAGGGGTTCGTCACCCTGAAAGCTTCTCGTCGTATTAAAACTTATTAAATTTGCTTTAGTTACTGCTTCCAGTGGCTCTGCTGTGTTCTCTTCTTGTAATATTTATAATTTAATAAACCAATACAAATTATAAAAATGGGAATTTCTTGTAGCTGAATACGTCTTTTTATGGAATTATACAATACATTCAAATTATTGACTTTATCTTGCACTAGGGGAAAATGAATAAAGCTTTGGGAAGAAAATGATTAGACCTACATTCAAATTTATTTTTTTTTACTTTCGCTGTTTCGATTCAGCAAGATAGGGTCTAAATGCATTTGTAATATTCCCTCTTCATTTCGTAGCAATATTGTCTGAAATAATCAAATGAATTCCAAATATGGAATAAATAAAATATATATAATATAAAGAAGCAAGATGTAATAAACTCTAATGCGAAATTAAGAAGTTAATACAGTGGATTACATTTTTGGCACACTGGCAAATAGCAATAATTCAATTCATAATTTATAACAAAAAAAAGGAGGGATAAAAAGCAACAACTTTTATGCTCGAATGTTATGCTGGATCTTCAATTCTGACCATACAATTCGCTTTAAATTCCTGCTGTCTTGTTCTTGCAGTACCGACTTTCTGCCTCATTTCTTCTTTCTAGAGCTGCATCCTCCTTTCGTCTTCTATTCCAATTTTCTCAGTTGTGGATCCTGCTAAACGTGCTCCAACAATAACCCATTTCTTATCTTAACTGTCATCATCTGAATCTTTTGTGGATTTCTCCTTCTCGAAATACTCTCCATTGAACTTTATACACTTTATAACCCGACTTACCCACGCATTAAATGCTTGCAAGCCATTTTTTGAAAGATGGCGAAGTGCTTCTGTTGTGCCTCTGCGAGAATCGTTGTGTCCGACGCGAAACGCTTGCCTTTCAGAGCTTTCATCAAACTTGGAAACAGAAAGAAATCACACAGGACTAAGTCCGGTGAATAAGGGGGATGCGGCAGAACCTCGGCACCTATGGCAGTGATCACTAAAGTCGCTTTGAAGTGAAACATTAAGACACACCCTCCTGTACATTAATACAAATTTCATCCCAAGATACTACTCATAGGTCTCCAGTAACATGGAAGTTGTAAATATGTATAGATGTTATGTTATTTGGTTTTTAGGAGCATTAGCAACTAAGGCCATATTGCTCCGGGTATGTATAGAAGTCATTATTCCAGTCATCCTGGAAAAATTGTACCAATCCTGCCTGAATAATAAGATTTTATTAATTTCACTTCTGTTTGTTTCGCATTTTAATTATTGATATCAATTGACTGTTTCAGCTAAAAATGCAAATTTATTTAAACCTGCATTCCAATTAAAATTATTAATAGAATTAATAACATTTCCGATAGCTAAATCTCGTTGGCATTTCTATGAGTTAAATTTTGATTGGGTAGAGATTGGCTACACGATTGAAGGTTTTCAGAACAGTGTTCCAGCATCAATTATCTTTTTTTCCAAGTGTTATCTTTTCAAGAAGCTACAGCATGGCCATGGCTTATGGAAACAAAGCATTTCGGTGGCCAGGAACAATGCAAAAGCCGAATAGCTCTTTTGTGTATATTAATTAAATATTTTCTGTAGAGTTGAATTGAATGGCAGTGGCTTCCATATTTTCTTAATGTTCGTACATCAAAACTAATATAGATTTCTGTAGGGCGGTAATTAGGGTTTTGTCGAATTCCCAGTTCATTCTAAAACTTAACGAGTAATGGCGAAATATCCAAAATATACTTTCATTTATACATTTATAAGTCAAACTTTTTTTGGAAAAAAAATGGCCAATTTCTATTGGTTTGATTTTAATAAAATTTGAGGTGACTGACAAATCTTTCCAATGGATCGAAATATAAAATTACATGAAAATCCATCCGCTAGGAGTCGAGTGTGGACAGACTTATGGACAGACTACGTGTGGACAGACTTATGGACCTAAAAAAACACTGAAACTGGAAATACCAACTCCAGGAACAAGATGATTGGTTAGTTGGTGTCTTATGGCACATTGACAACTAAGGACATAATGCGCTAAGTTAAGGAACAAAATGACGTCAGAACTCAAATCAGATGAACACCTTCGCAGTGTGGAGTGTAAAAATTAGTATTTATTCTCATCTGAATACAGAAAGAGAAAAGAAACTGATCGTCTACATTGGCATTCCACAGGCATAAATCTGAACCCCTTTTACAAAACTACAATAAAACCAGTTTCCACTTTGAAGAGGGGACTTGCCCCCTCGAAACGTTAGTGTAGATTTTCAGTTTCTTCTTCTTTCTTACTATATTTAGAGACAAAATAAATCCTGATTTTCATAACTCACAGGACAGCACCCTCGTTTGACTAGATTTGAGTCATTTATTTTGCCACATACCTTTTAATGTATTATTTAAAGATGATGTCATTATAGTAAATTGGCAATCTGATACTTTTACAGACTACCTCGTCTGGGTTATACATTATTATCCATCCTAGCCAGACATTACGTCAGCACCTTCCAGCTCTGCTGCACCCACGGTCATTAGTAAAATATCTTAAGTCCAAAGAAATTGGAACTGTCTGGTATTTTTGCATGGAAATTGATTAATATATTTTTTAATGATTGTGTGTAGACATTACTTTATATTTTTTAACTGAAGAAGGGTTAAAAAGGCATTAAATGTCTTTTACTCAAAGATTTGTTGACTATTGGAATAAATTCCTGCCGAGTTCTGTGGAGTTATTTGAATTTAACGAAGGATGGAGGTTAAATGAGCGAAGTTTACATTGGTCTTTATCAGGATTATAATTTTTTTCTTTTTTGGCTGATGACATTTAAAATTGCTTACATAATTTTGCCAATACTAATACTAAAACTTCCAAAACGTAGTTTATAATAAATGTTTTCATGATATCATTATATTAAAATCGTTGTTGTTTAAAGATAAATATTTCTACTGGTGTTTTAAAAAATGGTGCCAGCAGTAAACCCCGACTGTCAATAGCTTAACAGATGCATTTGTTTTAAATATAGAAGCAGTCGAACACGTTACTATTAAAAAATTATTACTCTGTAGATCTGTATACATTTAAAGGCCAAATAAGAATTAACAGTCAGTTAAACTTCAAGCCAAGTAGGTTTAGTATTTTGGGATTACAGTACAGAAATAAGTAATCAATGTTTGGGTTATTCTTTTATTAGTAGATCATTGCAGTCTTTCCACCATAAGAAAGAACACGAATATGACGTAAAGGTGATGTCATAAAGGAAAAACGCCTCGAAAAACTTTCCAGAGGTGTGCTGCTTCTTCAGGACAATGCACCAGTGCACAGATGATCACATGCTGTTGTTGCACTGCTTTGAGAGATAGGGACTTTACAGCACTTATCCATCTATCTTACAGTCTGGATCTGGCCTCCCAGTGAGTGACTATTTCCTCTTTCGACACCTCAAGAAAGACTTACGTGTACGTCGCTTTGCTGATGATAATGAAATAATGTCTGCTGTTTCTGCGTTCTTTGATGAACAGGATAAACAATTTTATTTGTCTGGAATTTCCTCATTGCCAACAAAATGGAACAAGTTCAGGGGAATTACACTGAAAAATAAAATCCAATTTTTGTCTCTATCTCGTTTCCTTCATAGGTAGGTAGATAATTTATTGAACGCCCCTCGTATTATTCCAGTGACTATTAGTAACTATTGATCATTAAATTATATCGATTAGTAAAACCCATCTCGATTAATAATCATTCAATTATGTCCATCTCTAGCTGCATGGCTACGTAAATACAAGAAAAGTAAATAGGATACACTTGGAAAGGCTTCGTCCTTGGTAACGTATAAACATAAACATTATAACTATTCACAGAACGCTATAAAACTGTACAAAGAGTTGTCTTGGTATTGCACTACTTCAAATGACCAAACGATTAGAAACAGAGAAATATTCTTAGGTGTTGACGTACTACAATATCAAAGCAACTCTACGCGATGTAGAAGACCTTCCCTATTCATATAAACAGCACTTCCCTAAGTCCCTCCACTTCTGTTTCATTCGAGAAGCACACTGATTACTTGAAGTAATCCAATACAAATGTAAGCGAGTGTTACCTTTCGATTGTATTATGTAAGAGACATTACAAACATATGTTCAGCTAAATTTAACCAATAAATAAGTGATTTTATGTAATTGGCTGAAATCCATTATAATTTCTTATTGAACAAATCACATCGGAGGATTTCGACCACCAATGCACGCTTAAAGTGAACATGTTTTGTATTACAACCCGAAAGAAAATAATTACAACACCAACGTATCGTCAAATTCTTTATTGTGACGTCAGAGTCAGGAAGACCCGCAACCTGGCCAACCTGTCACCACCAGCGGGAGCTGTGGTTAGGATGACACACTACAAACAATCCCTGATCGTAGGAACGCCACAACAGACAAGGGGACGTAGCAGAGGCATGATCGCTTGTGACGATGAGACCAAAGCTTAAAAATATATATTTCACCGAGTAAAATCAAAATGCTCTTCTGTATTGTGGGATTCTTTATTCGAATATCAATCTATCTGAACTCCAAGGACGGTTCAGCTACTGTTTATTCAGTATTTTTGGATTTTATTTTATTAAATGTGTATTATTCGATTAGGACAAAAGGCATCATTGATTTAAAAAAAAGTTATTGATTTTTACTTACAATAGAGAAAAGTCTGAATCCACACATGTCTTGAACATCTATACGCAGTAAGAAATATTGAAGACTTTAAAATTTGAAACAGTTGACTGATTGCAAAATAGATTACACTCTAAAGAAATTCATATCCGATTGCATTGGTTTAGAGCCAATAATTACGTCCGATAATTAGAAATGTGAACACTGGTAGGTAGATTGAACACATAAACAGTTGGGTTGACTATTTGGCTCAAGGGATCTGTGCTGACTTCGTTAATTCTTAGAAGAATCATTGAACATAATCCATTCGAAAGGAAATAATTAAAATCGCCGATAAATTCCATAGCAAACCACTTCTGGAACAAACTCTCAAAATCCACTTGTAGATTTATACACAATGTTTTCTGTTATTTTTTTACAGCAGATAGAAATTCAGTTTTATTATAAACATTTCTAGGAGACATGAGCAATAATGCAAAGAGTCAGAAACTTTTAGATTTAAAAACGTCATTGTCCATATAAAAGATATGCCACTTTGTTTGAAGTGTTCTTTTCGCATCTAATCTCTATTCTTTACATGTTAAAATATCCATATACAGTATTTCCACTGTTACTTTGCATTTTAATCTGCATTCATCACACTAAAAATAGTCGATTGAATCTCTGTCTCTTCTGCCGATCTTTTCCATTGGGATTTTCTTCTAAAGTAAGACATAATTCCACCAGTAAATGTTGTAAGTATTGATTTCTTTAAATAAAAATGACTTTAATAACAAGTTTACGGAGTTTTTGTATACAAATAAATCTAATAAAATTCAATTTCAGATATATTAGGATTAGAATCTTCAGGAAACACAAACCAGGTTTTTAAATAGAATTTATATATTATATATTTATATCTCCATCACAGTAGAGAGATTTTGAAACAAAGTTTACAACTCATCCATTTATTTTCTCTGTAGATGCCATAAAAGGGACTAACATAAAATCCCCCCTTTTGAAAGGCACCACAAGGTTGTTATCGAATTCTAACAATTCATAAACCAAATACTGAGCGCATGAAACCCATCGGTATTTTCATTGGGTGTTTCTTATCTTTTCGATCAAGCCCTCTCTCTCTTTCTCTCTCTCTCTCTTCTATATTAGATGGCAAAATGACCCTGTCAGTGATAGTCTAAATAGAATAGGCTTTGGTGATATGCGAAGCAGATGTATCAACATCATGTGATACATTATCTCTTTCTCTGGTTTTCTCTTTATCGGTGAATCAGCGCTGGATGCATTGGGATACTGATGCTGGAAAAATGAATTGGTGGGTTGATCATTGATGAAAGTGGGGGGGAAAATGGTCCTATCATTACCAAGCAGCAAGTGATGCAATGACAACATTTCTAGGAAAAAAACATAAGACCTTAAGCTCGCATTCTGATAGCAATTTCTTTTCTTTTCTTTTTTTTTTTTTTTGCCGATCACCATATTCTCATAGCAGCAAATCTTTCTGTATGACTCTTTAGTGCTAAGAGATTAAAGTTCAGTTAGTAAATGTACGTGTGTGTGCATCTGTGTGTGTATTTATTGTGTTTTCGTGCCGCACAGAGAAAGAATCACAATAGACGACGCTCACAAAGCAGGGGACGATATCTTCGATCGACCAGCGCTCTTGAAAATGCTTTTTTTTTTTTTTTTTTTTTGAAAAGTTCGTAGAGGCCATCTTGTACGACACTTAACAATTCTCACTGATTAGTATTCTGTCGTGGCACCAGATGACGCTCCTTTCTTCTTTTTAGGTGGCAGTGGCGGTTCCTTTGGTTTTTTCCCTATGCCTTTTGGTGGCAAAGGAGGTTTCATCCTGGGATCTGGAACTTTGCCTGCCTTAACATCGTCGTAGAGGTCAGCGTAGAGAATATCGTCACTGTTGTCCGGCCTGTAGGGCTATTAAAAACAATAAAAACAACACAATAAAAACACACGTAATTTTTAATAATGTTAAAATTCAAAAAAAGGGAAATAATCACCAACAAATACTCTTCAATAATGGTACTATAATAAACTATGCACTTATTAGAAACTCTTAAATAATTTAATAATCAAATATTCTTCAAGTAATAAATATTTTAAGATTACACCGATGTTCTATACGGTTTATTTACTAAAACAGGGTTTTTTGCAAACTTTTATTTGACTTCAGAATCCTTTTGCAGATCTGAGATTTCCCAAAAAACTCTGTTGCAAATCTTCCAAATCTCACGTAGTCACCAAGCTCTCATGAAACCTATTTTGAAAACCTGCTCTAAACTAATTAATATATTTAAGTAGTGTTAGAAGATGTTAAAGATTATAATTCATAGCTAGAAACCAACACTCCTTTATCCAGGATCAAAGTGTACCAACCGTAAGAACAGTTGGGACTTTCAGTGTATTTTCATTGCCAATAAAGAAAAGAAAAACAAAGCAATCTCCACTGTGTTCAGTCCTGTAATTTTCTTGGGTGGCATTAAATATTTAGCGCGATTCCCTCGTTCATTGCCTACAGGGCATTGTCCTTTAGTTACGATCTTCCATGGAAGGCTGGAACTGAGATTATACGTGTTTTTATAGTTAGAGGGGCAATAAAATCACACGCGCTTATGCGCTTGATGAACCAGATTAGCGCTAGTACTAAAGCTTTGATGAATTCTTTCGTTCATCAAAAGAAGTTAAATCAGAAGAGTCGTTGTTCTTCAATCCGAACAAGCTGTTCTAAGTGATGTGGGCTACTAGATTGAAATGATTGGTGTAAAAACGTTTTGGAGATATTTAGATAGAGAAAAGTAATTAGAGAGGGCTTAATGAGTCGCTGTTGAAAATTAAGAAAGTCATGTTTGTTAATGGTCGAAGTTACTTAAGTTAATTTTAAAAATAAAGTTTAAGGAATCTCTCTTATCTTAGTGTGACTGAGAGAAAATAATTAGTAATGCATCGATGGTAAGTGTTCAATTTATGTTTCCAGAATTTTGGACGGGCAGTATACACAATGCATTATTCAATGGGGAAAAACTAAATTAGGTTATTCGCCAGACTTTTAATGGAATAGTTATTTATTTCAGAGTTCTTTTCACTAATCGAATATGCACGTTGAAAGGCTGTATGCGAAAGAAAGTGTTTAAAATGACTGTCCTTATAAAAACTGTTCTTTCTTTGCCATACATAAGTAATGGCCAACTACACACTATGAAGAAAAATAAGGAGAGCAGTAAACACAGTCATAAAATGGACTACACTAATCAGAGTCATTAGTGGAACAACACTAATATTCCACATTGTGTCACAAGAGAGGCATAAACTGGTCAGTAATATCGTAAAACTAACTCCCTCTAGAACGTGTCGAGATTTTTACATCTGAGCACTGAAGGATAACATTGCAACAAACTTACTAGCAACGATGCTTTTTGTTTTCTCAGAGAGGGGAGGAGGTACAGTACCTAGTTTTGTGCAACAGAGTCAATACATTTCGGATAGTCTCCCCTGTATGCTCTCCTCTTTCGTTCCTGTCTTTTCCCTTCTTCTCTTCATTTTAATTATCTTCCTATTCCGTCTGTTTTCCTTCTTATTCAATTTTAGGAAATTTCTTTAGTTTTCTGATGATTTCTCTTCCTTAAAGTGAATGGATACATCTCATACAGAAAAGTATCACATGCAATACTCTTCTAGAGAAGCGATGTCAGCATTTCAGAAATGTTTTGATAAGCTATCCAGTTCTATTTTAGCTTCATGAGGTATTGGTATTGTTATTTCTGGAGAAAGGGCTACTTAGACCATATTGCGCCTATCAACGAGATGGAGGTCACATATGGAGACTGTAAGAACAGTAGAAAGGATCATATAGATGTATCCGGTTTTGGAAGCAGAAAAATTCCAGAAGATTTGCATCATTACCTATGATATGACGAATTATCAAAGGTTCTTTAAGATTTCGTGGAAAACTGAATGAGGCTTTTCGGGCATGAGTGTATAATGTACATTCAACAAGAATGTGCATGATTGTGAGAAGAGAGTTGCGGTGGTACACTGTGGAGAATTCTTTCCTATGAGAAGAAAAAAATGGGTTAGCTGACTGTAACTGATTCGTGTTCTGGATGGAATGACTTCTTCCTTTCTGTTTACACGGAAACTGGAAGCCCATAACTGTGGTTCAGATTTTATTTGAAGGAGCTTGTTATGCAGTTCAGCTTGCCTAAAAGCGACTATTGTTCCTTATATATACTTCTTATATTGGATCTGTAGTCCAGAGATGCTATGTTGGATGAATGTTTGGCTGCATAATCCGCTTTTTCATTCCGTGATATCCCAGTGTGGCCTGGGAACCAGCAAAGGACGACTACTTGATGGTTATCATGGATATGCATCAGCCGAGTTTTTATGGTTTTTATTACAGGATGCATTGGTGAGGAGGAATTTTGCAAGGCTAAAAGTGCACCCTGCGAGTCTGTATATATTACACTTTTTTGGATAGACAGATGAAGAATATTTTCTAGAGTAAACTTAATGGCACATAATTCAGCTGTATTTATCAGGGAGAAGTGAAATAGAGATGGTATTATAGGGGAAGATGGCTGTAGCACAGACGGCTGCAGCACTTTAAATTATTTTCTATAACTAGCTTATAGTCCTAGTCAAGCTCCTTGGTTTATTTTTAATTTAGAGAAAGAGATTTTGAAAGTTAATACTTAGTGTCCGTAATGGCGGCAAGTTACCGTTCGTAACTTGCCGCCATTGTTAGACGATACAACGTATATCCTGATCTAGATAGCGAAAGGTTTAACGTAAAACTAGATAGCGAAACACGTAGCACTGTATTAGAAATCTGTTAGCGTAGTATAGTATTATCAATTAATCAGTAGAATTTATTAATATTATTAAATTTCATTGGCAATTAAATTGTACTTAAACGGAATCATGACCCGGACTAAAGCAGCAAAGTAACGCTCACAGAGTAGCCAGAGTGCTGTTGCTCGGGGGAGAACCGAAGGGGACGATTCTCCAACGCACCACAGTCTAAAAGAATGCGCGAAATGTGAAATATTTGAGGACATTTCTAAAACAGGACATGATCTAGCCAAGGAGAATGTCTTTGTGTGTGCTAGGTGCAGAGACTGTGAGGAAATTAGGCGCCAACTCGGCGTTCTGATGGGCGTCTATGACAGTTTGAGGAGTAGGGTAGATGCCCTAGAGGAAATTAATAAGATAAGATGTGCCCATCAAGCTCTCAGCTACCTAACTCAATGCCAGAGCTGACTCCTGTGCATCAGGCAACACAGCGGCAATCTCCAAGACAGAATGCGCTGGTCCCAAAGGAACTAGTTATTGTTGGTGACTCTTTTGTCAGGTAGACGTGGAATATACTATGCAAGAAGGATAGGTGGAACAGGACCAAAGGTATGTCTGCCAGTGGCAAAAGTTAATGACGTTGTAGAGCAGATATCATCTTTTAAGGGCACAACAGGTGATAATGTTGTACACGTTGGCACTAATGACCTTAAGAGTAAGAGATCTGCAGATTTAATTAACGAGTACAGGTCAATGATGAATAAAAGTCGCGAGCTAGGGTTGAATTTGAAAGTGTTTGCAATTATGCTCAGACACGATAGGAGGGAGTATATGATGAGAGCCTTGTCGATCAATTCGGCCCTGGAGAGATTGTGCAAGGCTCATGGGGTGAAATTTTTTTCGTCGTGGTCTATGTTTGTTAACAGGAGAGACTGCTTCTACAGGGATGGGATGCACTTAAATAGAAAGGGTACAAAAATATTTGCCGATTCTATCGAGGCAGTGTTAGGTGGGTCGGAAAACTGCTAGCTTGGGGTGATTCACAGAATAAAAGGTTAAAAGTAGATGCAGGCAGTAGCTGCACGCGTTTCGGAGCTTGTTGGCTCACTCATCGGTGGGCGGGCAGGTACCCTGGAATGCAGACATGCCATCACGGTTATGCCTTGTGCATATATTATGCTTTGTGCATTTAGTCTTCAACATATTTTCATTATCTTCACCATTTGGCATCTCTCATATTGTGGAATTAACTTCGCAACCGTGATGGCATGTTTGCATTACAGGGTATCTGACCGCACACCGATGAGTGAGGCACGCGTCTGGGTGGTGGTGCCCACTAAGAATAAATAACAGTAGTCTCATCTACTAGAGAAGCGTTATTTATTCGAAGTAGTGTAATACCTGGTATCTCGTTGTGAAGACACCCACAATATGAGATAAACTCAAACGATGCCGTTACACTACTTATGTAGTTAAATTTATGTGTAAACTAAGGTGTATTTACACCAATATTATACAGTTAATTCCAACATATAATTTATTATGCCTTGTGCATTTAGTCTTCAACATGTCAGGATTCTGCAGATAAGGAACCACTAAGTGACAGTGATCATAGTCTACTGATGTGAGATTTACTTAAAGATGTAACTACCATCGAGGGTAGAGGGAAGGGTTTTTGTTTTCGTAAAGGGGTCTACAGGGGTCTCAGCCAGTTTTTTTTTTTTTTAAATCCTATACAGTGGGATCAACTGATGATGTTCAAAACAGTAAATTCTAAATGGGAGGCCTTCAGGGAATTAATCTTGGAAGCTACTAGGCTTTTCATACCAACTAAGAAATGCTGTTCAAGATTTAGGCCTAAATGGATGTCAGGTGGACTAAGGACGCTCGTGGTAGAGAAGAAAAATGCGTGGGATGCATATAAATTAGCAGGTGACTCAGAAGCCTATGGCAGATATAAGCTTGTCTGTAATCAAGTCACAAAGGAGATTACACCAGCGAAGGCAGATTACGAGAAATCTTTAGCAAAGGATGCAAAGAAAAACAACAAAGACTTCTTTACTTATATAAAGTCTAAAAGGATGGGGATGAATCAGATTGGTCCACTTGATATCAATGGTTTGACTGTAGATGATCATTCTCAGATAGCTGCCGAACTCAATGAGTATTTTGCATCTACATTCGCACATGAGGAATTCTGTAAGGAAGGGGAGGACAGAAGTTTACTAAATTCTGTTAGGGAGCCAAATGATTTTGTAATAACAGAGAGCAAAGTGCAGGAGAAATTTTTGAAGTTAAACGTAAAAAAGGCACCTGGGGCAGATGGAATCTATTCAGTTATATCAAAGGAGGCAGCGAAGAAGTAAGCAAACCTTTAGCCATAATTATGAGAGCTTCCTTGGACTCAGGGGAGGTCCCCATGGACTGGAGGTGTGCAAATGTATCACCAATTCATAATTCACAAAGAGAGTTCAAAGGGTGACGCAAATAATTATAGATCTGTTAGTTTAATTATGTTCGGGGAAAATAATAAAGTCACTGGTTAAAGAAGTGGTGCAGGATCGCCTAGACAAGACTACAGTAATAGTTAAGACACAGCATGGGTTTCTTAAGGGGCAGTCTTGTCTGACCAATTTCATTGGACACTACGATGTGGCCACAAAGAAACTGGATGCAAAAAATTAATTTTGATATCATATACTTGGATTTCAGGAAAGCTTTTGATACTGTTGCACATGGAAGACTGCTGTACAAATTGGAGAGGTTTGGCATTAAGGGCATTTTGCTGCAATGGATAAAGGGATGGTTGAGTGGGAGACGGCTGAGAGTTGTAATAAATGGACACCGCTCTACGTGGACTAATGTTATTAGTGGAGTCCCCCAGGGTTCGGTTCTGGGCCCATTGCTGTTTAGTGTATTTATTAACGATATCGATGAAGGTATATAAGGTTTAATGTCCAAATTTGCAGATGATACAAACGTTGGCAGGGTTGTTAATGATAGTAAAGACCGTATGCTACTGCAACAGGATCTAGAAAAGTTAGGTAGATGGGCTGAGAAGTGGCAACTGAAGTTTAACATTGACAAATGCAAAGTACTGCATATGGGTAGAAGTAACCCAAGAGAAACGTACCAAGTGTGTGGTACTACACTCAGAGAGGTGGAGAATGAGAAACCTGGGAGTAATTATGCAATCGGATATGAAGTTCTCTGAGCAGTGTAGACGGGTTGCCAGAGAAGGTCATATCAATGATATATTGGAATTTCGCTAGCAGAGACAAGGAGGTGATTATATCATTGTAAAAGGCAATGGTTAGGTCACAACTTGAGTACTGCGAAGAGGTCTGGAGGCCTCATTTTAGGAAGGATGTAGAGTTGCTAGAACGAGTACAGAGTAGGGCAACAAGATTGGTGAGAGGAACAAAGGGGTTCTCTTACCAAGAGAGGCTTAAATTCTGTAAGTTGCAGCATCTGGAGACTAGACACCTTAGAGGTGATCTGATTGAGGTGCATAAGGCCTTGAATGGTTTGAGCAGGCTCAGTGCTGATGGGATGCTTCCTCTTGCTGAGATTAAGAACCTGAGAGGGCATTGACTCAAACTGGGAAAAGACTGTTGAAGAATAGATGTGTTGTGGAAGTTGATAGCTTAAATAAATTTAAGGCTGAACTAGACAAACATTTGGAGTGACCGGATGAGTGAAATGGGAAGGGGTTTTTTTTGCTGGTGCTCTATAAGCTTGCTTTCTTGCATCATATGCCTCAACTAATGCTAATGCTAATATCGCTTCTCCAGTCCTAGAAAAACACAATGGATTGGTCCCTGATTTCCAGAACGATGGTGTCTAACAGAAAAAGGTTTGAGGTCATTGATCGTCAACTTAGATAAAATGTATTACATGCGTCTCTGACGCCGAATTTGTCAGGGGCGCCCAAGTACCTTAGCTAAAATGGGTTTTGATCAAAAGTCTGGGTCATCAGGGAGTTGCTACTGGGATTCAGCCTCACCCCCTAAAGAGATGTGATTTTCTTTAAGTCAAAGCAAACGGTCTGATCCTCTTCCTCATTCAGGGAAAACACCTGAGTCCGCACCTAGTGTGTCTAGATCCTTTGATTGAACGATTTTCCAGCACGCATTGTGTTTGTCAGTAGTGACTCATGCAGCGGTGTGTTGGCTCTCACTTCATTTCGTCGTTTCTCTTTACGATGGGGTGCAGTTCACCAGTGCTGATATCGTAAATTTTCATAATCAGCTCCCGTCGGCAGAGGAAAATCCTCTTGGAATCGTTCAACGTCGGCATGAGCAACAGTTTCCTATGAACGTTGGAGTACCATTAGTGATATTTGAATGTATTTCATGTATATACGAGATTCGGAAGCTCATTAGTTGGTTGTTGTGGAGTTTTAAGGCACATCAGCGACCTAGACCATATTGCGCAGTATATATAATGTCTCTAAATTGCATGTGGTCGATGTCGATTTGCTGTTCGCTGGACGAAAAACACGAGTTTCCGGGAGAAAAAACCACTGCTCCTCGCATGATACCGGCTAACTCAGTCCCGTTGTGAAAAAGGCCGAAACCTCCTTGCATCATTGAAGGGTTAAAACTCGGGTCTCTTCCAGCCAGTGTGGGAAGGACGATGATTATACTAACTGTGCTACCTACGAGAACCTACTCGAGGTAACATTCTTTTAGGAAAACGATTTACCTGCACTGATTGCTCGAAGAAATATCATATTAAATGAAAGTATTCATGTTGTTTTGCAAGATAGGGGTCATCCAAATTACAACGTTACTGCTCACGAAAAATTTCTGAAAACCTGTTATGAAGGCAAAGTCCCCTGCATGCGCGGTTAAATAGCCAAGGAATTGACATAATACATAAATTAAATAGCAAGAAAGAAGCTGACATAGAGATATCCAGTATCCTAACCGTATAGGGTTAATAGCATTAGTATAAAGTGAATTAATACACAATCAGTTAAGAAAATTGAAATAAGATATACCCTTAACAGGGTATATTTTGTTTCAATGTTTAGAATTTGACTGAGTTTGCAGAGCTGACTCTTATTAGAGCATAAAAACATCACGAATTTATAAGGGTCCACCTCAGATGATTGTGCAACTTTCAGCATTTTCCCGGGGAAAATCTATCAGCCATGTGCAGGCTGTTTCTATTGGTGGCTAGGGAAGGAGTCGACCGACGAGTACAGGATAGAATCCCCAGTGAACACCGTCCCACAGACCAGAAGCTGAAATACGTCTTATGAGCATATTTACAGTGGCAGTGAATCTTTTCTGAAAGATTGAGCTATGGAGCATTGGCATTTTTAGGGATTTCTCCAGGGCTGTGGTACTATGGATGTGGAGGGGGGGCACATGTGTTCCTGGCATTGGATAGGTTGAGACTAAATCCTGTTGCCAACGAAGAAAGTTTTCGCGAGCCCATTGTGGTTGGTATACAAAATTAGTGGTTTTTCATGTTTTAGAATAATTTTCTGAACATTTTCACAGATATAGCCCATCGATTCAAATTCAACTTATGGAATAAGAGCATCGACAAAACTAACTTTTAATTTAAAAGGACGCGGTATTCTCTGAATGAAAAAAGTAAATTAATCTGAGAATTTTCGCGTTTTGATAAATCTTTCTTTTTTTGTTTTTTTTTTTGCTTTTGTACACCTCCATTTCTCTCTTTTACCTTCCTAAAACTTAGACGTAAACTTGTTGAGTTCTTAGACTCTCAATTAATTTCAGTTTCCACAAAGTTTCCTCGTGGATCACTTCGTTTAGCACCATTAGGTGCACTTCAGCAAACGACCAAGGTTTGCACACAAAACGTAAAGAAAAACTTCAGCCTCTCAGCCATTTCTAAGATATCTCTCAAAAGTCTTCTAGATTAATAGCTGTACTACTAACGACACCAAAATCCATTATCTTAAAACCTAGAACATACTGCGGAAGATTTTAGGATTTTAGTGGGTAGATAAAACAACTCCACCTTAATTAACACCATTCAGAAAGGAAGTAATCCGCAACTTGAATTAGTGCGAAGCTAAAAAGAGTCAAGACGAGAAATCTTCAAGAATGCAGTGGGAAATTTTCCAATCAGCTAAGTGGTGTTAAAGTGCCTAAGCATGACGCTCTAGCCACACATTAGTCCAGGAGAAGCAGTAGATACTAACAAACATTCTACGAAACGTAGCGCGCAAAGTCCTTCTTACCGATCGCTGCTCATTGAAATGACAGAGCCCTGCCTTTCGTCTAGTTACGTTGTAGCTTTTAATTGTCCCAATTCTTCCCAATGATATTACTTTATCTTCTATAGTAGCTTCTCAGTTCGCATCTTTAATAATCCCATTTGTATTTATGTCAACAATGCGCAATTTTGCCAGGAGAATAATTAGGGGCACCTCTTTCTCCTTAATTACACTTTAAACGTTCTCTTCTTCGTGTACAAGCACATTTAGCCCTAATTACATAGGCCCTGCTAATTACTCCAACTTAACTTATAAGTGTTAGAAGATAAGACACGGTGAATAGGAACCCCTCCCCCTCCTCCCCCACAAAAAAGATTTTGATGACTAGACAGGGATGCCATTAAGGGTAAATTACTGTAAAAGGATCTCAGTCAACCCAATAGCACATTTCTAATGTTCGACACAGAGATAGGCGGTGAGTAATATTTTATTTCACGCCTCACTGAGTAAAATTACAGAGCAGTAATATTTATCTTGCAAAAGTATACACTTAAGCTTCACGCTTACTTTCTTGGATAATATCTGGCTCTTTCATTCACTTATGAAATCACCGCCCTTATTTCTTTAAGTAGTCGACTGAGAATATTTATTAGTTTATAAACAGTAATGCTATACACGGCTCATAATTTGTTTACTAACTTCTGGAAATTTTTATGGTGGCAAATATGGTGTAACCACAAGTGACATGCAAATGCCTCTTCATTTATGTAATCATATTAAGTGTCCACTTTCTGTTTTTATTTTTATGTAAAGTTTTATTTAATATGTGCAGTCAGTCATTTTTTCTCCTTAAGCCGGTAATAATAAGTATTTGAATTTGCAGCGATACGAAAGGGAAAAAAAAGAATGAAAACGGATAATTAACAAGTCTTTGACGTGTTAAAATAAAACAACTTAATTTTCATGTTTGTTCACCACTAAACCGCTTTTAATGCGAATGAAAATAATAGAAAAATGTAGATTGGTGTTTTCACTTTTGATTCAAGTTATTTTCCTACTGACAATAAAATCCTTGCTTAAAGTAAAACTTTGCATTATGATTATTTAAGTAGAATATGGCAACAGTTCATTGAATAATAACTTCATAATGATTTCATTTATTTATTTAGATTTATTTATAGAGATGCCCTTAATTTTTGTCATCAGGTGTCGCTATCATACTGCAGAGTTTTTAAAATTATCTATATATTGTAGAGTTGTTATCTATACATACCTATACTATAGTGTTGTTAAAATTAGGAGGAAAAGACATGACGCAGAAACTGGAAAGACTTCACAAAATACGTTAGGAAAGGCGGTGACCCCTAAGGAGTGAAATGATGAAATCATAGTTTTGCTGCATAAGAAAGGAGATAAATCAGAAATTGGAAATTATAGACCAATTAGCTTGTTATCCCACATCTACAAGTTGTTCACAAGGGTCATTACTAACAGATTAGAAAGAATACTTGATGAGAATCAACCGAAAGAGCAACCTGGCTTTAGGACAGGATTCTCAACTATGCATCACCTTCATGTAATATCACAGCTAATGGAGAAAGCAAATGAATATAAAACACCATTATGCCTGGCATTTGTGGATTATGAAAAGGCATTTGACTCCATACAGCATAAGGCAATGTTTCGGGCACTGGAAAGACAAGGCATAGATACCCCATATATTATGATTTTGAAGAAAATATATGAGAACGCTACCTCCTTTATTTGACTAGACAAAGACAGTAGCAAATTTAAAATTGAGAAAGAAGTTCGACAAGGCGACACAATATCTCCGAAGATATTGTGTCGAAGGTATTGTGTTTACTGCTGCCCTCGAGGAAGCTTTCAGAATATTAAAGTGGTCGCAGAAAGGGGTCAATGTGAAAGGAGAATACCTAAACCATTTACGATTTGCAGATGACATTGTGGTCATAAGCCACGAATCCAAAAAAATTAGAGGAAAATCTGAATCAGTTATGCAGAGTTAGTAAGGATTTCGGACTAAAGATGAATATGGCTAAAACAAAAGTAATGATGAACAAGTATGCCATAGAAAGGGATATAATCATTGAAAGAGCAGTAATTGAAAAGGTGGATTCATATACTTATCTGGGACAAGTCATTAGCTGTAATAATGATAAATGTCTGGAAGTCAAGAGAAGAATAAATCGCGGATGGATATCATTCAGGAAATATATTCACATACAGAGGAGCAATATCCCAATTTGTCTGAAACATAAAATAATGAACCAATGTATACTTGTAAATAATGAGCCAATGTAACCAGTGAAACTTGGGCACTCACCAAAAGAATGGAAGAGAAGCTGAGAACTACACAGCGAAGAATGGAACGAATTATATTGGGAATCAGACTGTTAGATAAGAAGAGAAACATATGGATTAGGCAGAAAACTCAACTAAAGTACGTTCTTATCAAAACTAAAGAATTGAAATGGACTCGGGCAGGACACATAGCTCGAACACATGATGAGAGAATGACTAAGCAAATAACAGAATAGTACCCAAGATGAACTAAAAGGAAACCTGGAAGACAACAATGGAGATGGACAGATTAAATTCAAGAGTTCGTGGGCAGTAAATAGATGGCCATTGCACAAGACAGAAGGAATTAGAAAGTTGCCAGAGAGGCCTTCATCCTGCAGTTTATTGAAAATGGCCGATAATGATGGTTATAATGATGTCGCTATCATGAAATGGAAAAAAAAATACGCATAAATAATGTTTGGAGTTTCTTTTTGATGTTCCTTAAGTTTGTGAATTTGTGTTATGTTTGTTTAATTTATTGTGTAATGTTTTATTTTAATTTAAATTCTAGTTACATGTATTTAATAAAGTCAATAAGGTTAAATTACCGCTCTATGCTATAAATTATTCCAATAAAGAAAAATATGAAATCGAGTCACAGAAATGTGTACCATTTTCATTTTATTTGATTTCATTTGGAACCGCCTGTTTTTCATATAAAAAGTAAGCGCACTAGTTAAATTTTGAATAATATTTGACTTTAACACGTATTTAATAAACACTTGATATAGCAGAAATGTAATAAAGTGCCCAATTAATATTGGAAATAACTTGATCACAATTTAAAATTTTAAATATTGCTTTTTCATCTGTTCTTTAAATTTTAACTGCTTTAGATAATTTAATTTTACTGTATTTTCTTAATATTAGGTAAATTTTATGTAAAATAATAACTTTTAAAATATCAGTAAAGATTAATTTGATTTCAAACTCTTAGATTTTTGCTTAATATTACACGAAAAACCGAAATTA
Source organism: Mastigoproctus giganteus (assembly GCF_048544385.1). Taxonomy (NCBI): domain Eukaryota; kingdom Metazoa; phylum Arthropoda; class Arachnida; order Uropygi; family Thelyphonidae; genus Mastigoproctus; species Mastigoproctus giganteus. Next base: position 44,254,152 of record NC_143585.1, read on the forward strand.
ATTGTATATATTAATTGTAAAATCGAAAGATACGAAACAAGTAATACAGTTAAATATTTGCGTACAAAATCATGTTTTCAAAATATTCTACCAACCAAAGCGAAAATTATGTACACATATCACTAATTTTCATATATTAAAATTCAGAACTTTTCTGAATTTTAAGCCTGAACTATTTCATTTGATGTTAACTCAATTTATCCTAAATTTCATTTTAAACATAGATGGTAGCATTTTAAGATTTTCGATGAATATAATATAATGCATAAACGTGTAATTTAAATTGAAAACAGATTCGATAACAAAAAAAACAAAGCTACTTGCCTTGGATAAGGTATACTTACATCCTCGAGCTCTCTCCGCTTCTCTGTTGAACTTTAATGTGGCGTATTCTGTTGGTGTATCTTTCCGCGCCACAGGTTTAGGGCCTTTGTTTGGCAACGCTAAATCAGCATATATTACTCCTGGTGGGTTAGTTGAACAGCTCAAATTCTGCAAGATCACATGCACACATGCATCAACACACCATGCAGTTCATGTTAGCATTAAAATCATTCAAAAGACTTCAAGAAAGTCTATTCAACACCATCGTCAACTATGTGACATTTAAGGGCAAACAGGGCATTCTACTATATGTTAAAATGTTATCTAAAGCCAGATAAATCATTTACAATGTCTCGTTATTCAAAAGCAGTAATTGCCAGAGAAATATTTGTTCACATTTTAATTAAAAGCTACAGAGCAACCGCGCAGTAACTAGTCCTATATAAGTTAAAAGTCATACCACTTGTATAGTTAAAGATAAAATGAAAGGCAAGTTACAGAAATTCAAAATGCATAGCATACAATTCAATCTTAACATTGTCCAGTCTGTTTTCTTTCATTGGCCACCCAATCTTTTTTTTTTAATCCTTTAACTGCCCTATATGAATCTGTTTGTTTGAAATTTTTAGATTTCAACAATAATTATTTAAATTTAAATAATTTTATTTATTTAAATGTACGGGGAAAGATTACTGAAACATTTCAAATGTTAGTGTTTAAGTGTTTTTTGTTGTATCAATCACCATTATATAATTAAAAGCTATTGAAATTATTGAAATTAAAAAATAATATTGCTAATTTAATAATTTTTTTTACATTTATAATTTTAGATGTGTTCACAGAGCTTGAAGTCTGAAAGCCTTTGCAGTTTGGAATCTGAAGCAACAGAAGAAATTAATAAAATAAATAAAAAATAGTTTTAACTTTTTCTATTCAATTGATACCAAAACAGATAAATGTAATCATCAAATCCCGTTTAAATATATTTACGATGTTTGGAATGCTGTTCGCTTTATATAAATTTTAAGCATTAAAACATTAAGTAGTTTTTAAACATTAAAATAAACACTGAGATTTATTTTTCATTTATTTATTTATTTTTATCTGCGTCGTTTTGACCGAAACAACTATTTTTATCTAACAACGGCATGCTTAATTTACCTTTTATCATTTAAACCAAAAAAGATCCAGAACTTTAAAGGAATTTTAAAAAAGAGGAAGCTTTTATTTTATAGTTGGCGGTTTTTTAATTCACTAGACAGATCTTGATCTTTAAGAGAAATTATTTCTCTACAAAAACGTTCCTTGTTTTCTCTGATATTACATAACGAGTTCTTGTTTAATTTTTATTTGTCAATTGTATTTTCCATTTTTTTGCTTTTTTGAACAACTTTTCTTGTTTAAATAAATATTTACAATGGTTTACAGCCTAATCTCCGAGTTTCCATTATAAAGAAGGAGAATTTATGAAATACTCTGTGGATGGAAAGGAGGCTATAGTGTCCCCCCGCCGGAGTTTCTTTCTCCTTATAAAAATTCCTATCGTCATTGATGAGATTCGAACCCAGACCTTCCTGCATCTCCGCATACCCTTTTTCCCTGGCATTGGGAGGACAATGATTATAACCACTTCACTACCGCGAGGACACAACTGAAGCTCTGGATATTATGTTTGTTGCTATGCGATGATTAGATGAATGAATGGACAATATGGTGGATGTTCTGAAAATAAATATTTTCAGCTTAAGAAATAAACAGCATTAACCAAGTACACTCAGTGATGATTTTCTTCCGTATACTTAAAAGGTGGAATCACTTTTGTATGCTACATAGCAACGTTTCTTCTTGGCACGATTCCGCTTAACTTTCGGGAACGCTCTGGTAGTATCCTTATCCTTCCAAAGTGATAGTAATGTAAATCTTTGAATGGATCTAATTAAATGTATGGGTAAGCTCTACAGCAGTTATAGTAAGATCTACTTCAAGCATGCCAGCAGGTCATCATTCAACTGAGCAGATCTGCCATAACACTCTTCATTGACTAAGCTGTTGTTATAACATATGAACTTCGAGTACCACTACTGGTATATCCTTACATTGAGAGCCTCCTCACTATACATATCTTGTTTTTTCCTAAAAAAAGGTGGTTAATTCGTTAAAACCTAATACGAGACTGGGAGTAACTTCAACACAAATTAGTATAGACTTATTTCATGTGATGGACACACACACACACATATATATATATATATATATATATATATATATATATATAAACAAAACAAGCTTGGAAATTCGAAAAACTTTACTTATATGCAGTTAATAATGGTAAAGAGATGATAGAACTACTGTAGTTTTTAAATTATCTGGAATAAACATAGTTATCCAAAGTCCACGGCGCGACCTAGTTATTTTTATACTTCTTATATAAATGCTATTTTAAAGTTTGGCACCTTCAAAATTACAGCGCCTTGCATGAAAGAACACGTTGCGCAATACCTGGAGTGGTGTTGTAGCCGTATTCAAGGAAAATGACAAATTTAAATACAGTTAAACTCAAACCAGTTAAATTAAAAGCTGTTCAACAGATTTAAATATCAAAACTCATATAAATCTGGCTACGATTAATTATTTAAAAATTGATTTATTTTTATTCGCTGTAGTAGAGTTTTTAGGAGCATCAGCGACTAAGGCCATATTGATTCGTGTATGCTGTCTGTAAATTGCGTGTGTTCTGTGGTCGATTTTCTGTTTTCTGGGAAAAAAGCCCGTGTCCGGGAGGAAAACCATGCTATCCTTGTGTGAGACCGACTAACTCGGCTACGTTGTGAAAAAGTCCCATAAGAACTCCTCCTCCTCCTTTCATCGACAGGACTGGAACTCAGGTCTTTTCCAGCTGGGACGGGTGAGGATTCTACCAACTGTGTTACCTCCGGCGCATTTTTATTCGCCCTGATGTGAATATATAATTATATAAATTCTACTGCTGTCACAATGAAACGGCCTTGTGGTGTGCATCTAAAAAAGTCTCATTCTGTATCCAGCGGCATCATCTACTCTGTTTATCTCAGTACACAGTGTTGGAGAATGAGCTGGGAGATAAATGGATAAATCAATTAGTAGACCGGTTCTTGAATATGCGTTTTTGTTTTCTTTCTTTCTTTTCTCTCTTATCAGTTCTCTATAGATGATATAGCTGAGACAATTCAAATTAGATTAGCTAAATATTTATGTCAGAGAATGAAAACTGGATGTTGTTGAATTTAGATGAAATCTAATTAGTAGATGTTAGTTCTTATTCTTTTTTGAAAAACAATATACTGGAATTATAAAAAAAAATTACATGACACCATAAACTTATGAATATTAAGTTGGATAAGACTAAAATGAAAAGATATTTTATGGACGTATGTACAAGAGATGTAAACAAAAATAATATTGATACCTTTTTTGCAAACAAATTGCTGCAGGAGTTAGATATAAAAGAATTCTACTTGTTTATTTAATATTAGGAGAGATTTGGTAAAAACTGGTTCATTTTCATTTATACTTGTAATTTTAATGTAACGCTGTTAGAAAAAGAAAGAAAAAATTACTCAGTTGTGTTATTTAAAGTTACTTTTAAGTCATATGGAAAAGAATTTTTTGTGTTGTTTTTTTATGTGAAAGCATCTTTGCTGGCACCTACTAAATTTCGGACTGAAGTAAAACCAATTTGTCACGAAAATATGAAGCGGAAATGACGCAAAATTACGTCACTTCATAAATGACGCTAATGCATTGATTGTTAATTCTTGATTGATGGGAAAACATCAAGAATCACAATCAACAAAACCAATTTGTCACGAAAATGTGAAACGGAAATGACGTCACTTCCTAAATGACGCTAACTCAGTCACTAACGTTGATTTGGTAGAGCGAGTAGCGGGCATGAGCATAAAACGTTACATGGCTCATACTAAATATGAACCAATAAAACTATGTAAATAAATTTTTTTAAGCCAATGTTTTTTTTTTTTATTTGAAATTGTTTTATTTTGATATAAAAAGGGTGTATGAAATCATTCCTATACATAATGCGTATTTATCGAAAATAAAATTATTATTATTGTAGGGTTTTTTTTCCCCTATCAGTAGAATTTCCAATGGAAAGCTAATGACGAAAACCAATATCAGTTTTATTCATTACACAAAATTTACTTTATAGAAAAAAGGATAATATTTCACAAGTATCAAAAAGCCATTAAGGTAAGAAAAAATGTTCTAATTACTGAGTTAGTGGGTAATTAATAACACCCTTTTATCTGGACAAATTTGGCAAGCAAAAGAATGTAGGGACTGCAGCTAAGTGCAGGCTAATGCTTTCTCTCATAAGAAGTTCCAACTTGTTCCACTTTATATGCACCCGCTGTATATACGTGTGTGTCGGATGGTTAATCCAATTTAAGAAAAAAAAAATGACTAATTAAAAACATATCGATTTGGACATTGCCCATCTGTAAAATTAGCCCTTGGCATTAAAATGAAAACTAGCATTACGAAACTAATAAATGGTGACCAAGTTGAAATAAATACGCAAAACCAGAAACAATAAAACGAAAAAATGTTTGTCTTACATCCAGGTGGCAGTGTAGTTGATTGATTTGTTATTGTTCAATACGACAAAAGAACATTATGTTGTGCAACATTTGGACGAGTTCATACCAGGATAATATAATGCAAAATATATTTCTTTAGGGCAATCAAACAAGGTTCTTCTTCCACCCCTGCACGTCAAACTTGGGTTGGCGAAAAATTTCGTGAAGGGGCGGATTTGATAAAGAAGGTAACGAATTTGCATACTTGAGAAGGCTAATTTGACATATGCCAAATTTAAGGAAGGATTTTTGTAGGACTAAATTAAGAAACTCCTAGAAGACGATCTG